>NW_023270854.1:20847339-21084424 GCF_011800145.1 Mirounga leonina
CCAATGCTTTTTTTTTTTTTTTTTTTAAAGATTTTATTTATTTATTTGAGAGAGAGAGCATATGAGAAGGGGGAGGGTCAGAGGGAGAAGCAGACCCCCCGCTGAGCAGGGAGCCCGATGTGGGACTCGATCCAGGGACTCCAGGATCGTGACCTGAGCCAAAGGCAGTCGCTTAACCAACTGAGCCACCCAGGCGCCCTAAGGTTAAGATCTTAAAAAATGTTCTTTGGATTTGCCATTTAGGAATTGGCTGGTGATTTGAAGAGTAGTGTTAGTAGTGTTAGTAGTGAGGATAAAAGTCAGGTGGCAGTGAGTTAGAGTAAAAATGTGGCAATGAAGTAGAGATAGCAAGAGTAAAATAGTCTTTGGAGAATTAAGGATGACAAAGAATATAAAGTTTTAGCATTGCAGTTTTAGGGGGATAAAGATGGAACAAGGGCTTGTGTGTGCATTATCAATTGGAGGTAACTAATAGGGGCCAGGGAAAAAAGAGATGATTAATTTCTTGCTATGTGCTCAAGCTTCATCTTGGAGGTGATATCCTAAGGCCTGTAAAAAGTGGCAGTCTGAGACTACAATATGGCTAATCACAAGTAGAGTCTATAATAATCTGTTAATTGGCTTTAGAAAAGAAGTTCCATTACTACTGATAGATGGTTGTTTATGATATGGTGAACATTTTATTTATTCTGTGATTATTTGAAGGTTTGGATCTCTCTTTGTCAAAACAATCTGAATAGGAAACCATGTATTTTGTTCCTTAAATGCTCTCAGCTCCTTCCTGCAATACACTCTAGGCTAGGAAAGGCCAGTTTGTGACTCACACTGGCATGAAAATGTAGCTTAAACACAACTATCATTTTCCTTCTTCCTCGAGCACAGATTTGGTCCAAAGATAGACTAGGTTGCCTCAGGGAGTAGTGAATTCCACATCACTGGGATTGTTTAAGCTTCTGGAGTCATTCAGATTGATGATAGGGCTAGATGATTTTTAAAGGTCCTTCCACTCACAATAGTCTATGAATTTCACATTTCTAAAGGACTTTAGAGGTTGAGTGCAAGCTACATGCCAAGTTAAGAATAAATAGATGTGAGCTGTTAACAAAATAAGCAGTGAAGTGGGATATTGTTTTTGCTGGCAAGATTTGCCAAGGATAATCTGCTTTAAGAGAACTGAGAGTTGATTCTATTAATGCTCATTGTTGCTCCTTTTTAGAAAGACTTCCATTTGTGCTTAACTTCCAAGTTGTATTTTCAAGAAGAATGTGAAGGTAGGATGAGAGCCTGGTGATAGGATATCCGTCCGGAACCTGAGACGTAAACCAAGCTTTGCATTCGTGGAGTGCTCTGAGGAAATTAGCTTAGTTCACTTTCCCCCCATCTGAGGGTGGTTATCATCATTTCACATCATTTCCTTGTCCCTTTTATCATCCACCCCCTTTCAGATGAGGAAACTGAATGAGAGCCATCGCACATGGTCCAAGGTCAGGGAGGGAAGCAGTGGAGAGAAATCACCGTGTACATCAAGAGAAAACATCAATAGCAGAATGGTCAATGATGATTCATCAAGATCCTGTCTTGATGCTGACATTTAGCCTCATGCTTAGCATTTCTGCATGCCCAGCACTCTGGGCATATATCCACCCAGTACAAATTGAATTACTGCTGATGCCCACTTGTAGAAAAACTCAACAAATATTAGAAATAGGAAAAGTCGAATTTCTATTAGAAGGCTCATTTCTCCTGCCAAAACATCTGATCATTGCCTTTACTAATAATGAATTCCTTAATATTTTTGCTATTCAGCAAAAGAAGGATGATAACAGAGACAGAAACGTGAATTTGAAAAAAAAAAAATTACCTCAAATATTTTCTAAGCTTTATGTTTCATTAGAGTAAAAAAAAGAAGCCACAAGAAAGAGACACAATCTTTCTGTGAGTTTTATATATTTGACAGGAAAAAAATTAAACAAAACTATTGAACAATTTATTTCATGAATGTGAGTGGTGGAAAAAGCTATATTAATTTGATGTAGGTTTTATGCAGATAATTATTATTTTTTTTAAAGATTTTATTTATTCATTTGAGAGACAGAGAGAGCATGAGCCAGGGGGAGGGGCAGAGGGGGAGGGAGAAGCAGGCTCCCCGCTGAGCAGGGAGCCCGATGCGGGGCTCGATCCCAGTACCCTGAGATCGTGACCTGAGCTGAAGGCAGACACTTAACCGACTGAGCTACCCAGATGCCCTATGCAGATAATTCTATTTGTACTTCCTTTTCTGAAGGAAGGGTAGTTTTAAATTTTTATTCTAGGTAACTTTTTTTTTTTTTAAATGAGATACTTGAAGGACGCCTGTGTGCCTCAGTCAGTTAAGCATCTGACTTGTGATTTCGGGTCAGGTCATGATCTCATGGATTGTGAGATGAAGCCCTGCATCTCTGGTTCTGTGCTCAGTGCTGGGGTCTGCTTGAGATCCTCTCCCTCTACCCCTTCCCCAACTCAGGCTCACTCTTGTTCTCTCTCTCAAATAAATAAATCTTTAAAAAAATACAATAAAATGAGACACTTGAACATGATCAAATGCCCAATTAGATTTGATATGTTTGTCTCAGGTAAACAGGTAGGATAGAGGTATCTGTCAGGTAAACATCCCCCACCTGAGAAGAATTCAATGGAACTTAATCTAACAAATATTTATTGAATGTCTACTCTGTTTCAAACACTAGTATAGTCATCTCACATACAAAATGAAAGATACAGTCACTGTCTTCAAGGACACATGGCTCCTGGAGGAATTCACAGCCGCGTGTGACAGTGTTTCTTAAAACACTGAGTCCCATAGATTCCCATTGTTGAAGCCATTTCTGTTTTCAAAATTGCATTAACTCTTGTCATTTTGTTGAAGGATCTCACCAGTTCTCCCCTCTCAGTTTTCACAGAATGATATGAAAGATTGGATCTGAAAATGTCTTGAGAAGAAACTCTGGCAATATCCTTAAATACACGATGTCTATGTTACTAGTGGAATGGACACTTTTCCAGGATCCAGCCTTTCTAACTTGCTTAATATTTTTGCATGCATTTTGACAGGAGCCTTATTTTTTAGTTACTCTATATCTTTTCTTATAAATAACATGCAGCAGAAGAGTCAACAGTAAAATGAGAACAATGACTCCAAATTTAGATATTTTGGTACTTTTGCACGAGTCCTTATGAAAATTGTCTGTGGAGAAGAGAAAAGAAAAGAAAGAAAAGAAAGAAAAGAAAAAAAGAAAAGGAAAGGAAAGAAAAGAAGGAAAAGAAAAGAAAAAAACAAAAGAAAAAGAACTGATTAATTTGTAGGAAACAAACAAAAAAAAGTAGTTTCTAGGAATACAAGGTGGTGTGTTTTTCCTACTATTAGGACAGGTAATTAAAAGTAATTGAATATGCCTTTCTCCTAAGACTCAGACATCAGTATTTCACTATACTGCAAATCAATTCAGCGTTTTGTACCGCAGGACTGTGAAGCCAAAGACAGATCATAGGTTAGGCAGTGTTTTTCAAATTTTGAGTTTACAACTCACCTGGAGGATTTTGTTAAAATGCAAATTGTGATTCAGGGTCTGGGGTGAGGGCTGTTCTGTATCTGCTTTGTCCAGAACTGTAGCCGGCAGCCGCACGTGGCTACGGAGCACTTGATACATGGCTGGTATGATGAAATTTTTAATTTAATTTGAACACCTGTAAATGACTAGTTGCCTCTGTTTGGCACAGTGCGTGACTCGTCTATCAGGAAAAGTCAGACGACTGACACATCATTGACCGTCTTCAAGATCTTTCTGACATTTTCTATTTCTTTTTTCTTTTTCCTATTTTCTAGATAGTCGTCTGTTTTGATTATTTTTGATTATCTTGAATTTCCTGGTAGAATCTTTGAAAAGCATATGGTACTTTTTTTTTTTTGGTTAAACCTGTATAGCTCTTGCTGAGGAAAGAAGAGTCAGTTAAGTATGACATTTTGTTGGCTTTTCCATCAGAGGTATACCCTGACAAAGCACAGGACCCAGAGCACATTAAAATGCTCAAGGAGAGCTAATACCCTACATTCACTCATGAAAAAAATCACTTCAGGTGGCAGATATTAGAATAAGGAGATTTATTTTTAATATATTTTATTTCTCCATTTAAATCAAAAGATTCTTTATGCCTCTGTCTTCAATTAAAAGGAGAGTGCAAGATACTTTGAAAAATACTGAAGTTAGCAAATAACGATCAGTGGGTGAATCATCTAATTAATGTTTACTCTGAATAAACATAAAGGCCATTCCTTCCAGTGATTTATCCTGAAAAATAAATCTTCCCTAGGGGCATAAACAAAATCTGTCAACTTAGTGCATTAAAATAGGCTCTGGTTGAGTTGACAATACTCCCATAAAATTTTCAGATGATTATTATTAATACATATTTACATAGTATTTATTATGTGACAGGCACTGTTCTAAGTGATTTTAACCAATATTTATCGAACCCTCATGACAATTCTATTAGGTATTAGCATCTTTCCCATTTTATAGATGAGGAAACTGGAGAAGTGGAGTAATTTGTTGAAGGTCAAATGGCTAACACGTAGGAAGCAGGTTTGAGACTTGGCCGAGCCCATGTTCTAAATCCCTGTGCCAGGCTGGGTATTTGGTTTAGGATTAAAGGATAGGATTGCTCCTGTTAGGCTTTGTATTTTCAGAATATTTCCAGAAGCACTAATTCATTAGCAGCCTTTAAAAGATAAAAGCATTTTTATTTCTGTTTTTCCTTATGGTCAAACAATTGAATTTTCTATTTGAATATGGAAAGACTCTGGAATTTAATTCCCAGCTCTGCCTTATAGAACTTGTGTCATTTGGGACAAAATTCTTCATCTCTAAACTCTGATTTTCTCACCCCTCAGTGTGGTCAATCATAAAGCCTACTTCACAATGCTTTTGTTAGAATAAAATGAGAAATATATAATCCACACCAAACACCTTGATTAAAATGTTATCAAGTCCCCAGGAAATGTTAAAGTAAGTAGAAATTTAAATAAAACTTATGTCAGTAAGTGGTATTGATTGAGCCTGGCTCCATATAATAAAATCAAATATAAAAATTGCCTATAAATTTGATGAAATTTAAACATTTTAATCACACCCGTGCACTAAGGTGGAACATTTTACAAAACCTCTCTATTTGGGAAATAGAAAGAAATTAAATGTGGGCGCCTGGGTGGCTCAGTCAGTTAAGCATCCAACTCGATTTCAGCTCAGGTCATGATCTCAGGGTTGTGAGATCAAGTCTGACGTCACTCAGTGGGGAGTCTGCTTGAGATTCTGTCTCTCCCTCTCCCTCTCTCCCCCCACTCTCAAAAAATAAAATAAAATAAATGGATAAATTGCTTAGTTTCTCCAGTCCATATATGGATGTTATATAATGTGTAAGTTGTAGTCCTAATTTTTATTTGTGTTTAATTGATACATTTTAATGGAGATTCGGATAAAAATGGGTTCAGTATAATACAGGTTCATCATATTCATTCTTTTTAAAAACATTTAGCACCTTTGACATCAAAATGTTACTATGAACAATTGTGCCTACAAAATAAATCGTGTTTAAGGGATATTTGGTACAAGTATCTCAATTGATTACATATATAGTTAATTTTCAAGGTAAGCTTTCTTCTTTTTTTTTTTTTTTTAAAGATTTTATTTATTTATTTGACAGAGAGAGACACAGCGAGAGAGGGAACAGAAGCAGGGGGAGTGGGAGAGCGAGAAGCAGGCTTCCCGCGGAGCAGGGAGCTAGATGCTGGGCTCCATCCCAGGACCCTGCAACCATGACCTGAGCCGAAGGCAGACATTTAACGACTGAGCCACCCAGGTGCCCCAACTTTTTTCTTTTCTTTGAAAGCTTAAGGTAAAGGTTGAGGTAGGTATGGTTATAAGGTAACAGGATTTCTTCTATTTTTTAAAATATTATTTCACATGTAAATTACCTTTAGCTTTTAAAAGAGGTCACTTGGAAATTTTATATTTATTTCAACAATGCTGCTAGGACCCTAAATATTTTTGAACTCCTTTTTTTGAAACTTTCTTCATATTCTTTGAAACATTCATAAAAGTTAACTATTGTGTTCATTCTTCACCTATTTGAAAATAGACTTGAGTATTAGAGAGCACTCAAAGTCATTCAGAACCAAATCTGTGGAATAAGGTGGGTGGTTAAAAATTCTGATTTTGATGACAAAAAGTAGAGTTGACATACAATTTTAATACACAATTACAAAGAAATGAGATGTTGCCAATACATCTAGGCTAATAATCCTAGTATCAACAAGAACTTGCTATAAGGTTCCAGGATTTTCCAGCCACTGTATTATGTACTTAATTCATACCCTTTTATTTACTCTTCACAGCAACTCACTATTATGTTTTGCATAATTCAGATGAAAATAATGAGACTCAAAGGCTTTCATAACATTCTCAAGGTCCCATAGCAAAAAGCAATATAAGATTTCAAATTTAGAATTATATAAATCTAAAACTCATGCTCTCTCCACTCCTTACATATTTCTGAAGTAATACTTTGCAAATGATTTAATCATCATGGGTAAGGGTAACATGAAGGAGCAAGTGCATAATCTATCCAGGTGATGAAATTAAGGGCAATATTTATTCAGATGACGTATTTGTAAAAATAAATTCTATTTCTTTTAGGACACACTTCAATATTATGGTAATTTTACAAATTCAAGTGCAAATCATAAAGTACTGATTTTATCTAGTATTATGTTGAGTCAAATATTTGTTCATCTAAGTGGAACTGGACTAGGAGCTATTGAACTGAATTAAATGTAATATATTTAAATATATATAGTTTGTGTAATGATTAAGTTAAATGAAAATCTTTGTAGAAACTTTAATATTTACTATTTCACTTATAATTGCAATGACTAAGGAAAGCAGTCTTTTAAACATGCTTTATTAAATATGTATTTATTTTTATCATGCCCTTTTCTCTAGAATTCTTTTTTTTTTTTTAAAGATTTTATTTATTTATTTGAGAGAGAGAGAATGAGAGACAGAGAGCATGAGAAGGAGGAAGGTCAGAGGGAGAAGCAGACTCCCTGCCGAGCAGGGAGCCCGATGCGGGACTCGATCCCGGGACTCCAGGATCATGACCTGAGCCGAAGGCAGTCGCTTAACCAACTGAGCCACCCAGGTGCCCTTCTCTAGAATTCTTAACTACCTTTCTTAATAATACTAAAACCTACTGATTTCCCTTCTGCTTTTCTTAATGCTTATTCTCTAATCTTTTTTTTTTCTCAGTTTGGCTCTTTAAAATGGATAATGCTTGGTTCTGGTATTGAACCATTTTTTCCTTTCTTATTCTTCTTGTTGTCAGATTCACCCAGGCACCTCAAAGTAGCTCGGCTTGCCCTAACCTTTAGCTCCTTTCTTCTCCAAACCTGCTCCGGAACAAACAGCTGCTTTCTCAGTGACTGGTATGATCATACAGCAAATCATTCAGAATAAGAACAAACAAACAGGGGCGCCTGGGTGGCTCAGTCGTTAAGCGTCTGCCTTCAGCTCAGGTCATGATCCCAGGGTCCTGGGATCAAGCCCTGCGTCGGGCTCCCTGCTCCACGGGAAGCCTGCTTCTCCCTCTCCCACTCCCCCTGCTTGTGTTCCCTCTCTCGCTATGTCTCTCTCTGTCAAATAAATAAATAAAATCTTAAAAAAAAAAAAAAAAGAACAAACAAACAGAACAAACCCGAAAAGCCAAAACTCAGAGTGGTCTTTGATTTCTGATTTGGAAATCCCTGTGTGGCTCTCACCAGACCCAGCTCCATGTCCATCATTTACCAGGGCAACGTTTCTTTTTGGCATTGCGTAGGTGGGGCAACTTTCTCTAGATACTATGTTTCAGCTCTCCACTGTGCAAGCAATAGGGGGAAAATTCTATCCACAGTATGGATAAAATAGAAAAGTTTCTCCCTTCAATGCTTTATTCTCGCCTACCTAAATGTCCCTGCCTGGTGTTTTCTCTTCTCTGTGCTCACTGTCATCTTGGCAAGCGATCTGATAAACCCATCCTTGTTATGCTATAATGATGATGATGCAGTTGATAATAATAACTTATAGCTAGCATGTTTGGAGTGGCTAACGGACACTAGTCATTTGCTGTGCACACTTGTATATAACCTTTAGCTTTATCAACTTCTCTGCAAAGCCAGTATCAATTCTTCATTGATTGAGATCAGGAGACAGAGGCTTAGAGAGGCCCAGTGGCACGTCCAAGGCCACACAGATAATGGGGGGAAAGGCAGATTTCAGTCCATATCAAGAATATTCCAACTGGTGCTCTTTTCCCTATCCCATGTTGGCTATGGCTAAATGCTAAATCTCTTCCAGAATCATTTCCATTTAAACAGAAAGCTTAAGGAAGCAGTGTCTTCAAGCCAATGAGAATATCTCTAAGGCCAGACTTTCAGACTACAAATTTAATTCACATTGTCCATGTTTGTCCATTCTCCCAGCAAGATGTCACTTTTTTGCTTTCCTCGTTTCCAAGACTTCTAAGATTTGTGCTGGCAGACAAGAGACCTAAGGACTGGACTCCTTACAAACTTCCAGATCTCCATTACAATAAGCATCGTCATACTCCACATGATCTGACTTGCCACCACATTGACTTGCTATGAAGTTTTTTTTAAAAGATGCGATTATCAGAAAAATTTATTTGCAAATAGTTTAAAACAAATATGAGTTTATTTTCAGAAAATGTTTAGGCGTAGGCAGTGATATGGCTGGTTCGCAGGCTCACTACTTTCATGAAGGGCCTGGGCTGTTTTCTGGTTCTCAATTCCCTTGATCCTTAGGGACCTGGATTTTCACCTCATGGTTGAAATAAACTTCTGCTGCTTCAGACATCAAACCTTCACTCAACTTAGGAAGAAGGGGGAAAGTAGGGCTCTAGCACATCTATTTTCTTTTATCAAAAACACAAAAGCTTTCCTAGAAACCCCCAGTAGACTTCCATGCCCATTTCTTTGGTTGGACTTGTGTCACGTGTCCGCCCCCTGCTGCTAAGAGATGCCAGGCAAGCAGGGTTGTTCTCTAGGGCTGTACACCTGGCTGTTGGACTCGACTCACCAGGTAGAAGTGGACAGTGGATCTGAGATGGGCAGCTCACGGCACCTGCCACACCCTGACAGGTGTTCACATTATCCTCTTATAACCCCAGGCATGAGTGATTACCCCCCACTCCCTCTCATCCTGGCAGAATTTTTGTCTTCGTCATATTTCTATTTTCATTAACTCTCACAAAACCTGGCCTCTTGTAAGTGCTTAATAATTTCTTGCTTATTGGATGCAAATGTGAACCTAAAAACGCTTTCATGTATTCTTCCCAAATCAGCCTTAAAAAAATAGCTTTGAATAGGAATTGAAAAAGAGAAGAAAGAATGAAAGGAAGCAGAAGGAGAGAGAGAAAATGGGGAGAAGAAATTAAGTACTTTATGTTGCTGGCCATCCTGGAAAGAAAGAAATTAAAACTCCAGGCTAAAGAACTCTAGTTCAAAGAGAAAAAGGTCATCTTGACTTTGCAATCCTCAGGTTTCTGCCATGACTGTGGGAACAGGGGTCGCCCTCACTGTCCTTCGCTGGAGCACCTGCTGCGCACTCAGTGTTGGGATGGGCACTGTGGGTCCTGTCAGGGTTCTTTCCTAAGCTTCATTCTGGGAGCATGCAAGAGATGGGAAGCTCTATGGTCAATCGTAACTTTTCCAGTGAGGAAGTATGTCAGTAAACTGTTTTATGTTTTCTTCCCCCCCAAAAAAAACCCCAAAAAGTTTGCCCATTTCCTTCTCAATTTAATTTGTGCCATGCGTTTTAGGAAACAACTATCTAACGTAGTGCTCCTAAGGAAAAATAAATTTCTGGATGGAACCCACGTAAATATCGAAAGTGAAGACTATTTTGGTTTTGCAGCTCAACTTCTCTCCGCCTTTGTCTTCTTGCTTTGTTCACAGGGGGTAACCAAGGCACTCTATATAATCCAGCGGAGTGTTTGAAAGCGTGAGGTGCCCAATGACAGGGTGGCCCAGGACAGGATTTTTATTTGTGCATCATCAGAGCGAGGCCACTGCCAGAACTTCAGGAGAGGTGGTGTCCTGGCCTGGCTAGTCCCTTGACCGCTCTGCCACAGTTTCAACAACACTAAGCCCATTAGAGTGTAAATAGCAATATGATAAGTCTCCATTCAATTTATAGGGTTTTTATTGCAGGCAGTGGCAGCAAGGGATTCATCTAAGGTGGAATTCCCTAATGACCACAACCGGCCCCAATATACACGCCAATTTAAAGCCAGTGCTTACAAATTGCAAAATACTTGGAAACAAGTCAAGGAAGATTGATTCTTTGGTTATAAATTTAGTTAGTTCCTAGACACTAAATATATGGATTTTTTTTTTAAGTAGCCATATGGTTTAAACAAAATCAAGCAAGAAAATCCTCTCCCCATAAATCACATAGTAGAGAAATGTCTTGTCTTGAATTATCTTCCTTAGGGCTTGATCAAATAGTAAGTTTCCAAGCCTATTGTTTTCAATAACAGTCTTTTCCTGCAAACTTCTGTTTGAAATATTTATGCCAATGCTCTAGGGGTTTCTTTAATGGGGTTTCAACATTGAAAAGTGGGGAGTGAGTACTGCAGATGGTGCCTGTATTTGGAGCTATGGTCTCTGAACAAAACCAGCTAATTCATTCTATACTCATCCTGCCTTGAGAATTTTCTGCTTCTCTCATTACTAGCTATGGCAAAGCACACCTGTGGCCAGGCAACACTTGTTTCACATTCGGGGCCCTCTGGGGAAAGAGTTCCCATTAAGCCGTGGCCCCAAAAAATGAAAGTTGGTTATTATTGAATCACAGTTAAGCTTCTCGCATAGCTACACACCTGCCCTAGAGTTAGGGGATCTCAGAATTTCAGGACTGGAAAAAAAACCGCGAGGCACACAAAATTACAAAATTGCCCTTGAAAGAGACTCCTATTGAGAGCCTGGGAGCAATTTGCATTATGGAAAAAAAAAATACATCCATGGGTCTGGGATACCTCAATTCAAGGGCAAAAGAACTGTTCGACTTGACTAGGCAGAATTATCCTGCACCTGGATCCTAGCTTGTGCCTTTCATAGGTCAGCTGCTACCTAGAGGCCACATGGGACATTCATATTTTAAAGTTAAGATAAACTAAATGGATAGAAACATCAGAATATTACTCTCTAGAAATGCCTCTTGTCTCATTGGGAACAACTTACATTAAACTTCTTGCAGGCATGGAACAAATCTGACAGGTTTTAGCTCTAGCGTCTCACACATTCTTTAACAAATATTATTCAATGCCTGTTATACGTTAAGCCTGTCTAGTCACTGGGAACACGGCAGTTAACAAAAGAGACAACAATCCCTGTCCCATGGAATTTCCAGTCCAGTGAGAGAAGACAGATAAGAAACAAAATAAATAGTAAATCATGTAATGTATTAGAAGGTGAAGTGTACCTAGGTTAAAAAAAATACAGTAGTGGTAGAAAGGTAATTGCGGTGTTTTTTTTTTTTTTTAAAGATTTTATTTATTTATTTGAGAGAGAGAGTGACAGAGAGAAAGAGCACAAGAGGGGGGAGTGGGAGAGGGAGAAGCAGACTCCCTGCCGAGCAGGGAGCCCGATGCGGGACTCGATCCCGGGACTCCAGGATCATGACCTGAGCCGAAGGCAGTCGCTTAACCTACTGAGCCACCCAGGCGCCCTGGTAATTGCGGTTTTAAAAAAGGTGGTTCAGAAAGGCCTCCCTGAAAAGGTGAGATCTGAGCAGACTCAAGGAAGTGTGGGAGGGTGATAGCTGAGAGAAGGCCATTCCTGACTCAGGGTGTACAGATGGCAGAAGGCCTGAGGTGGGAGCATGCCCGCTCCTTTGAAGGAACAGCAAGGACACTTAATGTCCCTGGAGTGTGGTTGGGAGAGAGAGTAGAGAGAGGTCAGGGAGGCTAAGGAGTCCAGATCACAGAGAGCCTTGTGGGCCACCGTAAGGTCTTGAATCTGTGCTCTCAGTGAGAAGCCTTTGGAAGGTTCTGAGCATAGGTATGTTTTAAGAGTCACTCTGATTCTGTGAAAATAGACTGCAGGTGGATAAGAATGAAAGCAAGGAGACCAGGTAGGAGGCCATTGCAATAATACAGGGGAGAGGAGGTGATAGCTTGGAAAACGATGAGAAATCGTCAAATTTGGATATATTTTAAGGTGGACATAAGTAACTTTGCAGAGGCATTGAATTTGGGGACAATTGAAGAGAAGAGTCAAAGAGGATTCTAAGATTTTGATCTTGACAATTGTACAGACTGTGTGTGGGGGGGGTGTGCACATGCGCGCATGGGCACCTAGGTGATTTCCAATACAGAGGTGGGAATGAATACAGGTAGATCAGGTTTGTGGGAGAACCATAAAGAATTCTCTTGCATGTGTTCAGTTTGAAATTAGACATCCAATTGAAAATGTTTAAGAGGAACTTGGATGTATAAGATCAAGAGAAAAATGAGTGCTGGAGATGCAGATTTGAGGTCCAATTTTATGTCTCAAATGTTAATTTTAAAAAGTGAATTATTGGTTTCAACTGAGTAGTTTAAGCATTTTAAGAGATTTTTCTCTTTTGGAAAGTAAATCTGTTCCTACCTTCATATCTATTTTAATGAACTTTCACTCATTAAATAATAATTAATCCTTGTTTATGTACCTGGCAGTGTCCTTGTATGTGCATTGATTAATGTTATAGGCTGGTCTGTGCTCTCACAGGTTTCATGGGCAAGAAAGGAGTGAGAGAAGAGCCAGATCATCACAATACTTGGTGTCAAGTGCATGTTACAGGCTGTGGAATGTCATATGGGAGTAGAGAATAGTGGCACCTCACATAGTTAATGACTCAGGGAAAGCTTCTTGGAAGAAATTATATATTAAGTGATATCTTAAGGAAGTAAAAATGTAAGGACACAGGGGAAAACTATTCTAGGCAGATCAAAACAATCTATGGAAGGGCTTAGGATTGCACATTGTATTTGTAAAATGTAAGATGTTCGGTTTGCTTGGACATAGGGTACAAGGTTGGAGTGGGGTGAGGTAAGAAGGACTGAAAATGTAGAGGGTCTTTTAAAGGAATTTGGGCTTTAACCTAAGAGCACAAATAAGAATAAAAGCAATAAAAACTTCAAAGCAACAAGTGTTTGTTTTACCCATTCAGTGTTCAACAATCAAAGATTTCTTTTCTCACTGAAATTGGGTCCACTGGTTTTCTCATTTTGAAAGAATTTTCCTATAAGATCAGTAACAATTTATTATTTTATTATTCTTGATGTGCGTATTCATTTTTGTTAACGTATCTTGTTGTTTCAGTCAATTGCTAATTGTTAGTTCAGGTGTTGATGCACATGCAGAGATAATTCTGAATATCTGAGAATGTCAAATTCATGCTTGTTCATATTGCTGAGAAATCAATCCTCTGTGTTTCAGATAGTTGCAAATCTTGAAAAAAACAAATAGAGCCAAGATCTGAATGGTAGAAATATAGGTATTGCTCATACGGCATTTGAAAATGCAGTAGGGTTTAAAGATTTGAGACAGCCCAGTTTCCTACCATCTGTTGGTGGCAATTATTGGAATACATAGCCAAAATTGAGTGTCCAGTAACTTAATGACCATCCATGGCAACTCAGGAAGTCTTTGCCAGAAATATGTTGAATGGAGTCACTTAAGACACCACAAATGGGATAAATGAGAAGACATGATGGACAAGCCATGAGTGGAGGCAAATGTAGATATTAATGCCACATATCTGTTAGAAAGGGAGACTAGAAGAGAGGCCGAGAGACAGACTTTAATCTAAGGTCAAGATAGTGAAATTTGCTCTCAGAAGGAATGTGGTCCCAGAAGTGAGGTTGCCAAGGTGAAATTAAATGATTCAGACTACCTTTCAAAGTAAATTTATCAGGACCCCTTCACACTCAGCCATGTACATAGGCAAATGCCACATGCAGTGACAAGCTACTAATGTCCTTCTAGGTAACCCAAAGATTTCAGGTAATTTGTAGGTAGTGAAATTTAGTGAATAAAATTCTATTCTTCCTGAATTCACTGAGTATCATTGCAAGGTCAAAATCAGCTATGAGTAAAAAATGGCATAATCTCATTCAACCTAAGAGTGAGCTTTCTTTCCAATATGAAAGATAGATAATATCAACATATAATTTTTATGTTATAGCACTAAACCGGATAAATGGTGTTACAGAGCAATTAAGCAATTCATTTATTTGATGTAGACTACTTGTTCTGTCTTCTAAGTTTCAACACCCTATCTTTATATGAGTTTCTATTGCACAGTTCAACAAGGGAATTTCAGGGGAATATACGGAAGTTAATAGGATAAAGTGATGGATTCTTTCTGTGGGTAAACATGGTCAGACGTTTGTAATTTCCCATGAGAATTGTGAAGTTTCTTATCAAGGCCAAAAAGGCCCCAAATACCCATTTACTTATGAAGGTCAAATAGCTATCTAATAAGGGAATAGCACATACAATTCAGGCAGCCGCACATTTTAAACAAAATATTGTATCTGGGTGTGTTTTGATTCTTTGGATTCCCAAACTAGCAAAGAGGATTGGATTATAGTCCGCTCAGCCATAGGAAGGAGAAATGTCAGACCAATCTAATTTTCTTTTGTGATGGAGTAACCAGCTTTGTAGATGGAAAAAGCAATAGGTATAATATATCTTTCCTTCAGGAAGGCTTGGACTTTGCTCCCCAAGATATGCTCATAAACAAGCCAGAAAAAAATATTGTTGTTTATTTATGTCAGATGTCAGATGTTTGGAGGTCCAAGAGACCACTTATCAATGATTCAGAGTCAACATACCAGAGCCCACTGAGAAGTTCTCTTAGGTGTAGCTAAAGTTCAAAATGTAGAACAATGTCACATCATATTCCCTTAGAATTTAGGATAATTTGCTTATGACTTAGCAAAATGATTGACCTGAAACTCAATTGATGAAGTTGAGGAGGATGGCGTCAATTATTTTCAGAGTAATAGTTTTGCAAAGTTAAAGGGGGAACAGTTGTTTTAGGGAGGAAAATGGAGAGGAATCTAGATTACCCTTATGAGTTGAATTGTGCTATCCAAAAAGATGAACTTATGTCCTGAACCTCAGTACCTGTGAATGTGACCTTATTTAGATATAGTCTTTGCAAATGTAATCAAGTTATGATCAGATCATGAGTGGGCCCTAATCCAGTAGGAGTATTGTCTTTATAAGAAGAGAAAAATGTCCTGTGAAGACAGAGACACACAAGGAAAATGCTATGTGTGGACAGAGGGTGAGATTGGAGTGAAGCCAAGGAATGTCAAGGATTGATGGCCACCACCAGAAACTAAGACGAGCAAGGAAGGATTCTACCAAAAATCTCAGAGGGAGTATGGCCCCGCTAGCACCTTGATTTCAGACTTCTGGATTCCGGAACTGTGGAAAAATAATTCTGTTTTAACTGGCCAAGCTTGTGGTACTTTGTTATAACAGTCCTAAGAAACTAATAAAATGACCTACTGCAGGTGTTCCACTGAAGGAAGTTGTGAATATGAGGATATAGAGCACCAATTAGACCACAGGACTCCAGGAATTATCTAGGAACAGTTACTCACTAGCTGTGACAATGGGCATACAATTTCTCTCACTGGGGTCTTAGCTTCCTAAACTTTATAAAGGAGAGATGCTGTGTAGAATGGAATTAGATCAGACTTTCCTGAATAGTATTCTGTTATACACATCTTCCCTGGAGTGGGGGGAGGGGGGAGGTTATTTTTATAAATTTCTGCACAACAATTTAGGGATTTCATAGACCTCTTGCAGCCCAGTGCCTGGTCCTAGTTTAGCTCCCCTGCCTTAACAGTGCTGCCTCTCTAAAAGCAAGCCACTCTAAGATGATATTCTTCATTGCATGATCTTGGCAATAGGGCAATTTCAATCAACTAGCTATCTACAGGGAAGAAACAATGTCCTTAATGTATTTGATCTTCTGCCCTCTGCCATCTGTCTTCCTACTCCTTTTCCAAGTACCTGTACAATGTCTATCTCCTCCACAAAGTTTCTCGTCTTCCTTCTTTGCCCTCTCCCCGACAGCCATCATCCGAGCTTCATGGCATAACACCTGATCACTTGTATATTCAGTGATTGACTGGTGTTTTCCATGCCTTTTCTTTTTTTTTTTTAAGATTTTTATTTATTTATTTGACAGAGAGAGACACAGCGAGAGAGGGAACACAAGCAGGGGGAGTGGGAGAGGGAGAGCAGGCTTCCCACGGAGCAGGGAGCCGGATGTGGGGCTCGATCCCAGGACCCTGGGATCATGACCTGAGCCGAAGGCAGATGCTTAACGACTGAGCCACCCAGGCGCCACTTCCATGCCTTTTCAAATAGATTATAAAGTAGTGCTGGTTTGGAAAGGATTAATAAAAACAACAACTATAACAAAGGGCAAGTAATCCTCACTACCCATAGCCATTCAGCACGGGAACCACAGTGAAGATTTTAAGCCACCCCTGGCAGGGGTGGTGAACCAAGTCAAGTGTAGTGAGAGAGATGGAGAAAAGAAAGGAGGAGAAGAAAGAGAAGAGGAAGCTTGTATACTGTGATCAGTTGTTATCTATAACCTCCAAGAAACAATAAGAAGACGTGGTAAAATTTTATTGGGGAGGTAGAAAGGTTATAAATATCAGCCTCACCATTGTTGGCTTAACATTTTTAAGTAGATTTCTGGATGGACGTCACACATGAGCTTTAACAACAGGCTTGATCACTATCAGTGTGGACGATGGGGACACAGGCTTCACCCCTGAAGCCCTTCCAAACCAGCACTGCATAAGAAAAATCATTACACCCTCAAAAGTCACAAAGCTGAAACAAAAGTCTCAAAGATTGAGCAGATAATTCCATGGAGGCCTATTTAGAGCACCTTCCTCAGTTACAGTCAATTTCCTTCCACATGATGTTTATTCCGTTGTCGGATATTTATAGTCCTAATACCAAAAGTCCACTGAACATCAACCACTGATACAGTAACATAAAGCAGATTTATATATTCAGCTTGTCTAATACTCCATTGGGAAGAGAAGGCATTGCTCAACCTAATAGCCTCCTTTCTTAAGAGATATTCATTTTAAAAGGTTGTCTTATAAATACAAGATGGGTTGAGACTTGTGTGCTCTAAATATTTTAAGGGATTTATGTTTGCATTAACTGTCCTTTTAATCAAACTTCAGTGAATTGCTGGTACTGCAGAGGTTTCAGGGAGAAAAACACTACTTGCTGTTTCAAAGTTAAAAGTTTCCTAGTAAAAAGGAAATCCAGAAAGTTCTTAAAAGAAGATATTAGGAACATATTGTCAGACTCATTATTATTCATAGAAAATATTCCTACATAAGTCATAGTTGTGAATTTTAAAAAACCCCAAACTTTTCTACTCTTTTTTTTTCTTGAATGATACCTTATGAAAATGCTCCAGACTTGTCTGTCTGCATTTTTGTGGTGTTAAAAAATATGGAATATCTTTCTCTATTCAGTCTCTATATGCATAAATTTCCTTTTTAATTTAGCGTATTTTAATTTCTAATATTTCAGCAGTGTCTCTAAGGCTGTATCTTCAATGACTAGAATATTTGGAATTCATTGAAGTTGGACCTCGCTCCACTGACTATTTCCTTCCTTCCTCTGGAACCATGCCTTCTTCCTATTCAGTGTACTTTCCCCTCAACCTAGAAACTCATTCTTCTATGTTCTC
Organism: Mirounga leonina; assembly: GCF_011800145.1. NCBI lineage: Eukaryota > Metazoa > Chordata > Mammalia > Carnivora > Phocidae > Mirounga > Mirounga leonina. Next base: position 20,865,225 of record NW_023270854.1, read on the forward strand.
CCAAAAAACATAATCCTCAACCCTGAACCATTTCCTCTTTATCTTCACCTCAAACTTTTTGAAGGAATGGCTTAAACATTTTGTCTCTACTTTCTCAGCATCCTTGCTCTCTTCAACTTAAAACAGTACAACCCCACCAGTCCCCAGCGACTGCCTGAAACAACTCTCCCTCAGGTCCTTAGTGACAAAAGGATGTATTAATGGCTTTTCGTAAATTTTCTTAGTTGTCTTTGTCAAATCATTGACTCATGGATAAGCAAATTTGAAAGAACGATCATCAAATTTGGTATTCCTTTATGTGGTATTTTCAAAAGATTTTAAGTGGTGAAACTTTCTTAGACAAAATGTTATTCAGAAGCCCAATATAGGTGGGTGTGGTACTCATTTGGTTGAATCAAGATGGGGGCCCAGCTACACAGTATTAATTAGAAATAAAATTTAGATGTCAGTTTAAAAAAACTGACTTACAAGGGCGTGTAAAATGGGAAAGGTTTTTTTTCAGCTTTATTGGGGTATAATTGACAAAATAGTAAGATTCTTAAAGTGCACAATGTGATGATTTGACAAATGTATGTATACATTGGGAAGGATTCTCCAATCTAGTTAATTAATACATCTATCACCTTACATATTTTTCTTCCTCCTCCTCCTCTGCTTCTTCCTCTTCGTCCTCCTTCTTCCTTCCTCCTCCTTCTTCTTTTTTGGTGAGAACATTTCAGTTCTACTCTCTTAGGAAGTTTCAATTATACAATAGAGTGTTATTAACTATAGTCATCGGATTATATCTTAGATTCTCAGAACTTTTATAATGAAACTCTGTACCCTTTTACAAACCTCTCCCTATTTCCCCCACCTTCCAGCCTCTGGCAACTGCTTTTCTACTCTCTGTTTCTTGGAGTTCTACATTTTTTTTTTTTTTTTAGATTCCACATATAAATGATAAATACAGTATTTGACTTTCCTTGTGTGCTTATCTCACTTAGTATGATGCCATTCCAGTTTATCCATGTTGTAGCAAATGACAGAATTTCTTTCTTTTTAAGGCTGAGTAAGATTCCATTAGATGATAGATAGATAGGTAGATAGATGATTGATAGATAGATAGATGATAGATAGATAATCACATTTTCTTGACCCATTCATCCATTGATGGACACATAGGTTGTTTCTATACCTTGGCTATTGTAAATAATGCTGCAATGAACACAGGAGTGCAGATATATCTAGGAGATACACTTTCTTTTTTTTTTTTTAAGAATTTATTTATTGATTTGTTAGAGAGAGCACAAGCAGGGGGAGTGGCAGGCAGCGGGAGAGGGAGAAGCAGGCTCCCCTCTGAGCAGGGAGCCCAACATGGGACTCCATCCCAGGACCCTGGGATCATGACCTGAGCCGAAGGCAGACACTTAACCGACTGAGCCACCCAGGCGTCCTGGAGATACACTTTCTTTACATATGTATCCCAAAGTGGAATTGCTGAGTCAGATGGTACTTCTATACTTCTATTTTTAATTCATTGAGGAAACTCCATATAGTTTTCCATAGTGGCTATACCAATTTACCTTCCCACCAAGTGCACAAGGACTTTCTTTCCTCCACATTCTCCCAACATTTGTTATCTCTTCTCTTTAGACAATAGCCATCCTAACAGGTGTAACGTGATATCTCACTGTGGTTTTGATTTGCATTTTCCTGATAATTAGTGATGTTAAGCACCTTCTCATGTATGTGTTGGCTGTTTATTTATTTTTCTAAGATTTTATTTATTATTTGACAGAGAGAGAGAGAGCACAAGCAGGGGGAGTGGCAGGCAGAGGGAAAAGCAGGCTCCCTGCTGGGCTTGATCCCAGGACCCTGGGATCATGACCTGAGCTGAAGGCAGACACTTAACTGACTGAGCCACCTAGGCGCACCTATGTTGGCCATTTATATGTCTTCTTTGGAAAAATGTTTATTCAGGTCTTTTGTCCATTATTTAATTGGATTATTTGTGGTTTTGCTATTGAGTTGTATGAATTCTCTGTATATTTTATATATGAACCTCTTACAGGATATATGGTTTGCAAATATTTGCTCTCATTCCATAGGTTACCTTTTTGCTTGTTGATAGTTTCCTTTGCTGAGCAGAAGATGTTTAATGTTGTCTTACCTTTTAAAACTTTTGCTTTGTTGCCTTTGTTTTTGGTGTCAAAACCAAAAACTCATGGCCAAGATTGATGTCAAGGAACATACTGCCTATGTTTTCTTTTAGGAGCTTTACAGTTCCATGTTTTAAATTTAAGTCCTCAATCCATTTTGAGTTGATTTTTGTGTATGATGTAAGATAGGAATCCAGTTTCATTCTTTTGCATATGGCAGTCCAGTTTTCCCAAAACCATTTATTGAAGAGAACAGTTTATAGTGTCTACAATATCTACTCTCCATTTACCCTCCTCTTTTTTGTAATTTCAGATACTGCATGGAAGAATGTTAATAACATTTAAAATATTCAATTGCTTTCTCCAAAAACTGGTGACACCCGGCTGTTGAGCTACTGAAAGTTTCTGAGTAGAGTTGAAAGGTTGAAAATGGTGTTGTGTTTGTTTGATTACTGAAGGGGTAAACTCCAGTCTACTTATCTGAAAATAAATATTTTCTGAGGCTTGCAGAGTAAAGAAGTATAACTTGACAATTTTTTTGCTGCAAGAGAAAAACAGAAAATAATGTTTTTCAAGCCTTCAGTCAATGACTAAAACTTTGTGACCACAATAAAGCACAGTGTCTGAATTGAAGATTTTTAGAGTATCTTAATTTAGAACTGATTTTTGATGTATGTATGAAGAGAGACTAGATAAATTACAATATGAAAGCAATAAGATTCAAATTAAATGAAAGAACACAAAATAAAACATTTCTTAAAAAAAAACTCATTATACTTGTTTATGCTTGTTTGTAAAAATTATATGTCCCTAACTGTATACAAGTGTAACAGTTCATAAAAATAACAAGGTACACAATTAAAATTGACCTAATTCAACATTCTCTTTAGGAATAATAAATATTATATGCTGAGTAACTCATGAAATTTTAAATGCAACTTCAGAAAGGTTTCGTTCCATTAAAAAAAAAACAACAACTGTAAAACCAACAAACACAAACACTTCTTATTCTTAGTATCTATCATGTGGCTCAGAGAATACCTGAGTGGCTAAGCTAGTGAGGTCAAGACAAATATCAGGTTGGTTTTAAGAAAGAAGTTTAAGAACCAGGAGAACTATGTAGAAGCCAGAAAATCATTGTGTCTACATGCAAAAGCCAATTTTCTGGAATAAGTACAAGGAGGAGAACAACAACACAAAAGAGGAAGCTGGTTTCATGGGCCCAATAGGGCAGTGTCAGAAGTTGTGATGTCCGTTCATTTCATACTACCTACTTAGGTGCTTTTCTTCCATTCCTCATGCAAACCCTTTAGTCCCCGGAAGTTCCACCTAGATCATGCAGCCCAAATGGCCTCCATTATGATTTCATGGAGGTTTTCTAACACAAAAAATGTCAAAACTTGTATTTCATGAATGCGTGTTCTGTGTTTTCACAGATTCTGTATTTGGCCTATTTGGCAGCCATTCATCAAAGAGCCAATATAAGCATACCTCAGAGGTAGTGGGGGTTCAGTTCCAGATCACCGCAATAAAGCAAATATCTCAATAAAGTGAGTCAAATGAATGTTTTGGTTTTCCAGTGCATAGAAAAGTTATGTTTATACTCTCCTATGGTCTATGAAGTATGTGATAGCATTATGTCTAAAGTAAAATGTGCAAACCTTAATTTAAAAATACTTTATTGCTAAAAAGTGCTAGCCATCATCTGGGCTTTCTGTGAGACATGAGACATAAGCACTGATCACAGATCACCAGAACAAGCATAATAATAATGAGAAGTTTGAAATAGTGTGAGAATTACCAAAATGTGACACAGAGACACAAAGTGAGCAAATGATGTTGTAAAAATACCAATACTGGCTAGATGCAGGGTTGCCACAAACCCTCAATTTGTAAAAAATATACCTGAAAAGTACAATAAGGCAAAGTGCAATAAAATGAGATGTGTCTTATTATAGTAACTATACTTTCTTATTTTCTGTTCTCTCACTCTGGCATTTGGGAGACTTACAGACCCAAAGACAGACTGCTCCTCCCAGAGCCAGCTGCTTCCTAAAAATGGTAACAACAAACCAGCCAATCCTCAGTCTGTACACCCAACTATCTCCTTATCTAACTCTCATACACGAAGCCAATATTTATCTTGTCCTAAACCATCCAATGGCCAGGTATCAGGCAACTAGAGACCACCTCTATAGCCCAAAGCCTTCCAGTATTTCAAACAAGCCAGTCCTAAACTGTTCACTCTGCCTTGTCTTGCCTTTTCTTTCCTTTCAGAAACCCAGTAAAGGCTCTGAGTGAGACATTCTCCTCACTCCTTTCTGCTTCCTGACCAACACTGCTGCTTTCCTCTGTGAGGCTGCATGGTATGAAGGGACCCCCTCTCTGGGACCTGTGAGTATAATCAACTTCTTTACCATATCCAACATTTAAATCCTTAGAACACTGAGTTAACATAAAGACAAATGTATTGATATTTTACATTAAAAATTTTAATCAAAAAGCTCATTTTTTCCTTCTGACTTCAAAAGAAATCAAAATATTTTTGTAGGCTCCTGAAACTGTCATGGGCCCTAACGTAAGATCTACTATGCCTGGTAGATAAGTTAGCCCTACAGCCAGGGACTTCCTGTTCTGATAGACACCCCTGTAAGCTCCTGAGAAACTGAGTTATGAATAGACAATGGCCAGTTCATATATAATCAGTAGAACCATGACCCACAACCTCACAAGGTGCCAGTCACAACTTCTTCAGCATTGGCCCCAAATGATTATGAGTTGGTCAATGACTGTGAACTTCCTTTTCTTTGCCCTTGCTTCCAATTAGAACTAACCAGAGAAAGTTAAGTATGCTCCTCAAATCAATCACATGAGATATTCCACTTCTAGTTAACCTATTTTCAGTGACTCCGTCAATGCTATGCCAGTGACCTCAATTCCAACAAATATTCCAACAAATATTCTTTTCTGTCCATTATAAAGCTTTCCCACTGCCTTGCCTGCCTTTCAGTTTCCACCAAACACAAGTGATGGTAACTGACTCTCTTGCTAGAGCAGGCTCTGAATAAAAAGCTTCTGTTGGTTCTCATTTGGGTGGTCTTTGCTTGTTTTTACATATCCCATCTCCCTTGCAGTTTTTAGTTAGGATGTTTTCTTCTCACTAAAAGCCACCTGTCCTGTACATCTTCTAAGGAAAAGGTTAATTGTGCTTTCCAAGATGACAAGCAGGTAATTTGATGAGTTAATCTATGCACATATGAAGACAGAAGATTTATAAATGCCTTTGCTACTTTCTCAGATAGAAGGCTTATATTGAAACCAGAAACTCTTGAATCTCATTTTCTAAAGATTTTCTTTATCCCAAGGAAATATGAATAAAAAGCTAAATAGAGTTAAATATAAGCCAGCAGGAACACCAGCATCACCTGGAATCACATTAGAAATGCAAGTTTCTGGGCCTCACCCCAGATCCTCACCCCAAGATTCAAGTGATCTTGCTGTACTTTGATGTTTGAGAACCATTGGTTTAAACCATGCTATCTTGGACAAGTCCTTCAAATTCTCTGAATATTATTTTCTTCATATATAAAACGTAGTTATGGCTTCCTTGCTTCCAATTTTAAAAGATTGTTGTGAGGATCAAACTTCTGATGTACTTGAGAACTTAATGTTTTCAAGATGCTTTCTCTGAAGAAAGGAAAAGATGAACTCTGCTGTGTAATACTTAAGAAGTCTTTAAGAGAAGAGTTGGTTCTTACTTTAGACAAGCAATTGAGAATAGGTAGGAATTAATGTAACTTAAGAAAAAGGGTAAGAATTATGTAAGTTAAGAAAAAGGCCAGGAGAATACAGATTGTCACTCACTATACTTCCTTCACAGCTTTACTTAATACTGGTTCTGGGCTACATTTGACAATGATACTGAGCTTAGTCCCAGGAGCTATAAGTAGATGAGTCTTTTATAGATAACCCTGATTAGGTCAGCTAATTTATAACTATGTTTCAATAACATGTTCCTTATCCTGTTTGAGACTTAGTTTTCTAATCTGTCAAATGACAATGGAAATGAAAATATTTACCTTACAGTATAATGATAAGAGTAATTAAGATAATACACAAAACATATTCTTTCCCAAGAAATATTAACTGGAAATATAAGAATAAGATATAAAGTCCATATTTTCCTGCTTCAGTACCATGCTTTGAGACATGCAATTTGCCTTAACGTCCTTCCAGAGAGTATTCTGAGAACATTCTGTAATATTTGAGTTGTGCACCAATAATTAATCCCCAGTTTTAACTCTGGGTTATCTGTCATTTTCCTCTCCTCTTTTAGGTTGTTTTGTCTTTGATAAATGTCCCTGCTAAAAAGTAGCAAGTGAAATATGAGCCCACCCAAGTCAGGCTGTTATCCTGGTTGGTGCTGATGTCTACATGGGGGCTAGTGACACCCAAGCCCAAGGGCAAAAATGTCTGTCCAAAGGCACTCGTTCCTAATGTGGGGGTGCTGCTGGTGGCTATTGGTATAGTCACCAGCCTAATGCCGTGGTTCCAATGGCACTTTCATCAGCACTACTATTATTGTCATCGCTGATGCCTCACATTCTAAATGTCCCATAGAGATTAAAAGAAAAAAAAATACCTTTCACTTGTTTCTTCACTCTTTTATTGAGATTTCCTAAAACTTTTATTAGGTCCTGAAGCTATGGTATAGTTTGAGTGACATTGCTGTGGTATATTTTAAAAACCATACCATCTCATCAGTGCTGTCCAGTTGTCCTTGAACCGAACTCAGTATCTCTTATTTACCAGGAGGCTCTTTCATCCTTCATATAAATGGCTCCCTGAAGATTCTGTCCCACTAATTCTCTGAGCATACTCAGAACTGCCTGAGTCCTATACTAAACACAACTTAAGCTTGTGTTGGCTCCTCTAATACATGCATTCATAGAAACAAACATATATATGTGAAGACATTTCAGAAGTATAAAGCATCATAAGAAAAATATAATGATAATCCATCATTTTTGTCATTACTATAATGTTGGTGTGGTGGGCAGACTTTGGGGTGGGCCCCATGATCATCACTTCTTGGTATTCATGCCCTTGTATAATCCCCTCCTTTATGACTTGCTTTTAAACAATAGAATATCAAAGATGATGGATGTCACTTCCATGATTGTTACATTACATGAAACTCCATCTTACACTACATAAAACTCCAGACCTATGACAGCAATCTCCTTTCACACTTTGAAGAAGCAAGCTGTCATGAAGTAAGTAGTCATATTGGAGAAGCCTTTGTAGCAAAGAACTGCAGAATCCTCCATAAGTTGAAAGAGACAACTAGCAATAAATTAAAGCCCTTAGTTCTACACCCTCAAGGAAATGAATTCTGCCAAAAACCTGTGAGAGTTTGGAGGTATATCCTTCCCCGGTTGAATCTCTGGTGAGACTGCAGCCCCAACAGACATGTGGATTGCAGCATAGTGAGATCCTCAGGTAGAGGACTCAACTAAACATGCCCAGATGCCTGACTCACAGAAACTGTGAATTAATAAATGTGTGTTGTTTTAAGTTGTTAAGTTTGTGGTAATTTATTGTGCAGCAAAAAAACTCAATACACTAGGTTAAAGGAATAAATCCAAAGGGAGTCATTTTATTATGAGCCCCCATAATACATTTTTAGGTAATATATTTACTTAATATGTTTTAGGTAAAAATGTCTTTACATATTTTTATATTCATCAATTATTATGGCTATGAAGCAGTACAGTTTGCTTTATTACTATTTCTATTACTATTTCTATTAATTGCTTAATTAATAGTTTATGCCTAATGAAATTATGAAGATATATTCCAAGGCATGCAGCTTTCATAGTAAAGATTTAAGGACTTCCAGTTAAATATGATTAAATGAACATATGTTTTTTGTTTGCTTATTCAAGAAACTCACTAAAATAATAATTTAAAAAATAGGCATAAATTCAAAAGGAGCTGGAGAATGGAAAAAGTGACAGTGCTAGATCAAATATTCCCATAAAAATTTTGGTATTGGCTTGGGTGCCTGGATGGCTCAGTCGGTTAAGCATCCAACTCTTGATTTTGGCTCAGGTCATGATCTCAGTGTTGTGGGATCGAGCCCCATGGAGTCTGTTTGAGATTCTCTCTCTCCCTCTTCCTCTGCCCCTACCCCTTCAAAAATTTTGATATTGTGACTGCAAATGGACAAGTAAGAAGGTAACTGACGTGAGAGAGTAAAGAAAGTTCACATCCAACTGCCTATGGAAACTCAGAAAAGCTTGGGAATTCAACATAGCAGTAACTTATAAAGTTGGCAGTGTAGATTGGGGTTAAAAAATATTAGGTTCTATGTCTCAGTAGGAGCCATGAAGTCCTTGGATATACTCATTTCACCCAGACAACTAACCCATCTGGTGTGAACAGAAATAGATATTTGCTTTATACAGAGAGTGAACCTTAAGTCTTCTGGTCTTGGAGTAGATATGAAGCATAGTAGAACAACAGCTGGACATTGATATATGAGCTTTTAGACCCCCTCACTATCTCCCAGATTCCTCTAACTCATCTCCCAGAAGAGAGTATAGATTATGACTCTCTGGGAAAACTTACAAACCCAAAAGAGAAGCTCTCTGAACACTGACAATTTGGGGATTTAATAATAAAATATCCTAGCCAGATATTTTTTCTGAGAACTAGCCCCCTCTTCCACATTTGCATATACAGAGTTTCCACTCAGATTTTTAAAAAGATTTATTTATTTATTTATTTATTTATTTATTTATTTATTTATTTATTTATTTATAGCACATGAGCAGGGGGAAGGGCAGGTGGAGAGGGAGAAAGAGAATCTCAAGTAGACTCCACACTGAGTGCAGAGCCTGACTTGGGGCTTGATCTCATGACCTGGAGATCATGACCTGAGCCAAAATCAAGAGTTGGACACTTAGCCAACTGAGCCACCCAGGCGCCCCTCCACTCAGATTTTTAATGCATTGAACCTAATATAGATTCACAGTTTTCTTATTTCTAGTAATTATGGACAGCTTATTTTGGAACAAGTCTTTCACTGAGGACAACTGCAAAAGCCAGGCAAAATGTTTTTAAAATTCTATTTGAATGCATTAAAGACCCCTAAAATAATAACAGATTATGGGTCTAAAACCCAATCTGAGGAAGTTTTCAGCATTTTGGTGGGCTTGTTTCTTCTAAAACAGAAGTTAGCAACCTTATTCTGTAAAGGGCCAGATAGTAAATATTTTTGGTTTTGTGGTTTATATGGTCATTGCCTCAACTAATCAACTCTGCCCTTGCAGCATAAAAACAGCCATAGACAATATCTAAACAAATGGGCATGATTATGCTTCAGTAAAATTTCATTTACAAAAGAGGATTTGACTTCCAGACCATAGTTAGCTGACCCCTATTCTAAAAGTATTTGTGAATTATGGAAGAAGTGGCTGACAAGATAAGGAGAGTTTCCAATATACTCAGTGCTAGAACAAAGTGTAGAGTTAAAGGCCCACAAAGAAGGGTTGGTGAATTTTTGAGGCTTGAGTTTGGACCATAAAGGACTATATCTTAGAAATAAGGATAAAGTAGAAGTAGACTAGTTCTCAAATGGGCAAAGCCTAGCTTCAAACCATCTTTACCCTAATTGGATTAAGTTGACCTGTCATGGTTCCTGCCACTAGCCTAGCCTTCTTGAAGCAAACATAAATTCCACCCGGAGGATAATATGATCATTCATAGTCTCAGATTAGTACTTTTAACAATATATATAAAGTTTCCTAACTACAGAAAGAGACAAGGTTAAATGGTGCAAAAACAAGAGAAACTAGTGACAATATAAAGGGACCTGCAAGGAATATGATAACGGAATAATAAGAAACCAATTTTAAAATATGTCCAAGAAAATAAATATGTTGCAGAGAATAGGATACAGATTGAGAATTTTAGGCTGAGAACTGGAAGAACTGAAAATGAAATAACTGAAATTGAGAACTCATAGAATAGATTCAACAATAGAATATACAAAGCTTAAGAAATGAATGAAACTCAGCACAAGTTGATGGACAGTGGATAATGTGCATATAAGGTAGATGACCTAGTAGAAAGGCCTAATGCATAGATAAGAGAAGTCCCAGAAGAAGAGGAGAGAAAAATAAAGAGCAAAATTGTTATTTGAAGAGATAATGGCTAAAAATGTTCCCAAATGACAAAAGAACAGCAGTCCACAAATTTCAGAATAACTATATAATCCAAATAGTTTAAAAGGAAAAAGAAAACAATACAAGACAAAAAAGTAGGAAAATGCTAGTAAAATTGCAGAAATTACTGTGGTGGAGGTCTAACAGCAGCTAGAAAAAAGAAAAAAAAAAGTTTGCCTTAAAAGAAAGAGCAGTGAGACTCAGAGTTATTTCTCAAAAGAAACGGTGTAAGTTTGAAGACAATAGAACAATATTTTCAAAGTGCTCCAAAAAATAAAATAAAAATAAAAATGAAATAAATCACCTCTGAGCCCCCTAGGCTAAAATGTCATATTGAGTAAATTTATTTTTCTGATACAGTGGTCAGCAAACTATGACTTACGGGGAAAATCCAGCTTTTTGTTCGTTTTTGTAACCAATGTTTATTGTTGGTTGTTTTTTTTTAACAAACAGCCCTGCTCCTTTATTAATCTGTTATCTATGAATGTTTTTGCACTACAGAAAGAGAATTGAATAGATACGATATTATGACTCAAAGCCTAAGAAATATACTATTTGACTCTTTACAGAAAAATGCTGCTCTTTTTTCTGGAATAAAGATGAAAGGAGGCATCATTAGTTAGAACAGAAAATAAGAGGTTTGGGTTTTTTTGTGTGCCAGTAAACTAGTTAAAAAAGAAGTTTGAAGCTTAAAAATAAAAGAAAAATGAGCAGTAGAACAAGCTAATAAGTTAGTTACAGTAAATGAATATTGATGCTGTAAAATCATCAGCATATTTTATGGATTTAAAATGTGTTTAGGATAAAAATACACTACAGCAAAAGCATATGATTCAGGATAGTGTTACTTAGAATTAAATGTTCTAACATCTCTACATTGTTTTGTAAGTGACAAAAATACTAATTTATATCACACTTGATACATTGAAATTGCATTTAGAAAAATCTAGAGTAAACACTAAAAGAATAGGTTTAAAAAAATACTAAAAACTAAGCAAGTGGGAAAAAATGGGGGAAAAAAGGAAACCAAACCCAAAGGGAGCAAAAAAAGGACCATAGTGTTATCAAGAAAATGAGAAGCAAATAGTAAGATGGAAGTCTTTTTTTTTTTTTTTAAAGATTTTATTTATTTATTTGAGAGAGAGAATGAGAGAGAGAGAGCATGAGAGTGGGAGGGTCAGAGGGAGAAGCAGACTCCCTGCCGAGCAGGGACCCCGATGCGGGACTCGATCCCGGGACTCCAGGATCATGACCTGAGCCGAAGGCAGTCGCTTAACCAACTGAGCCACACAGGCGCCTAAGATGGAAGTCTTAATCACAAATATACCTTTAACTACATTATATTACATGTGAATAGAATAGATACTGATTAAAAGTTTGAGTCATAGACAAGATAACAAAATAAAAAAACCCAATTTTATTCTGACTGTAAGAGCCACACTTTAAATATAAACATACACAAAAATTGAAATTAAGTACATGAAAAAAATTGTACCATTCTTCTGCATGTGGCTGTCCAATTTTCCCAACACCATTTGTTGAAGAGACTTTTTTTTCCATTGGACATTCTTTCCCGCTTTGTCGAAGATTGGTTGACCATAGAGTTGAGGGTCCATTTCTGGGCTCTTCCCTATTCTGTTCCATTGATCTATGTGTCTGATTTTGTGCCAGTACCATACTGTGTTGATGATGACAGCTTCGTATTAGAGCTGGAAGTCTGTAATTGTGATGCTGCCAGCTTTGCTTTGCTTTTTCAACATTCCTCTGGCTATTCAGGGTCTTTTCTGGTTCCATACAAATTTTAGGATTATTTGTTCTATTTCTTTGAAAAAAGTGGTTGGTATTTTGATGGGGATTGCATTGAATGTGTAGATGGCTCTAGGTAGCATTGACATCTTCACAATATTTGTTCTTCCAATCCATGAGCATGGAATGTTTTTCCATTTCTTTGTGTCTTCCTCAATTTCTTTCATGAGTATTTTATAGTTTTCTGAGTACAGATCCTTTGCCTCTTTGGTTAGATTTGTTCCTAGGTATCTTACGGTTTTGGGTCAATTGTAAATGGGATCGACTCCTTAATTTCTCTTTCTTCTGTCTTGTTGTTAGTGTATAGGAATGCCACTGATTTCTGTGCATTGATTTTTATATCCTGCCACTTTACTGAATTCCTGTATGAGTTCTAGCAGTTTTGGGGTGGAATCTTTTGGGTTTTCCACATAAAGTATCAAATCATCTGCAAAGAGTGAGAGTTTGACTTCTTTGCCGATTAGGATGCCTTTTATTTCTTTTTGTTGTCTGATTGCTGAGGCTAGGACTTCCAATACTATGTTGAATAGCAGTGGTGATAGTGGACATCCCTGCCATGTTCCTGACCTTAGTGGGAAAGCTCTCAGTTTTTCCCTATTGAGAATGATATTCGCTGTGGGTTTTTCATAGATGGCTTTTCTGATATTGAGGTATGTACCCTCTATCCCTATACTCTGAAGAGTTTTGATCAAGAAAGGATGCTATACTTTGTCAAATGCTTTTTCTGCATCTATTGAGAGGATCATATGATTCTTCTTCTTTCTTTTATTAATGTATTGTATCACATTGATTGATTTGCGGGTGTTGAACCAACCTTGTAGCCGAGGGATAAATCCCACTTGGTCATGGTGAATAATCCTTTTAATGTACTGTTGGATCCTATGGCTAGTATTTTGGTGAGAATTTTTGCATCCATGTTCATCAAGGATATTGGTCCGTAGTCTCCTTTTTGATGGGGTCTTTGATTTGGGATCAAGGTAATGGTGGCCTCATAAAATTAGTTTGGAAGTTTTCCTTCCATTTCTATTTTTTGGAACAGTTTCAGAAGAATAGGTATTAATTCTTCTTTAAATGTTTGATAGAATTCCCCTGGGAAGCCATCTGGCCCTGGGCTCTTGTTTGTTGGGAGATTTTTGATGACTGCTTCAATTTCCGTAGTGGTTATGGGTCTGTTCAGGTTTTCTATTCCTTCCTGGTTCAGTTTTGGTAGTTGATACATCTCTAGGAATGCATCCATTTCTTCCAGATTATCTAATTTGCTGGCATAGAGCTGCTGATAATATGTTCTTATAATGGTTTGTATTTCTTTGGTGTTGGTTGTGATCTCTCCTCTTTCATTCATGATTTTATTTATTTGGGTCCTTTCTCTTTTCTTTTTGATAAGTCTGGCCAGGGGTTTATCAATCATATTAATTCTTTCAAAAAACCAGCTCCTAGTTTCGTTGATGTGTTCTATTGTTCTTTTGGTTTCTATTTCATTGATTTCTGCTCTGATCTTTATTGTTTCTCTTCTCCTGCTGGGTTTAGGCTTTATTTGCTGTTCTTTCTGCAGCTCCTTTAGGTGTAGGGTTAGGCTGTGTATTTGAGACCTTTCTTGTTTCTTGAGAAAGGCTTGTATTGCTATATACTTTCCTCTTAGGACCGCCTTTGCTGCATCCCAAAGATTTTGAACAGTTGTATTTTCATTTTTATTTGTTTCCATGAATTTTTTTAATTCTTCAGTTTCCTGGTTGACCCATTCATTCTTTAGTAGGATGCTCTTTAGCCTCCATGTATTTGAGTTATTTCCAACTTTCCTCTTGTGATTGAGTTCTAGTTTCAAAGCATTGTGGTCTGAAAATATGCAGGGAATGATCCCAGTCTTTGGTACCAGTTGAGACCTGATTTGTGACCTAGGATGTGATCTATTCTGGAGAATGTTCCATGGGCACTAGAGAAGAATGTGTATTCTGTTGCTTTGGGATGGAATGTTCTGAATATATTTGTGAAGTCCATTTGGCCCAGTGTGTCATTTAAAGTCTTTATTTCCTTGTTGATCTTTTGCTTAGATGATCTGTCCATTTCAGTGAGGGAGGGTGTTAAAGTCCCCTACTATTATTGTATTGTTGTCAATGTGTTTCTTTGATTTTGTTATTAATTGGCTTATATAATTGGCTGCTCCCATGTTAGGGGCATAGATATTTACAATTGTTAGATCTTCTTGTTGGATAGACCCTTTAAGTAGGATATAGTGTCCTTCCTCATCTCTTATTATAGTCTTTGGTTTAAAGTCTAATTTATCTGATACAAGGATTGCCACCCCAGTTATGCTAGGTATTCTACCAGGATCCTTGTGAATAATTTTTAAAGAGATTCTTTTTCAAAGTCCCTAAGAAAATGGGGGAATGGATGAAAGACAAAGGCTTAAACTGAAATTAGAGAGATTTAAATTAGTTATGAAGACAAATGCTCAAATGAGAGAATGATTTAACACAGAAATGGGATTTTTGAGGAGACATCTTTTTTAGATATTTTAAATAATGCTTTCCCGGGGGCTGGAGATTTCTATATCCTATTTCTCACTCTCTAACCCACTGTTTTGAGCCCTCCAAATACTAACCCAAGTCATTTTCTGACATTCTGGATACCATCATCATACCTTCTCCAATCATTTTGTATGAAGGAGTGGTTCAAAACTCTGGTTTATGATATTGAGATGAACTCACCTGAGAACCTTTGGAACACATTCCTGGTATGGCTTAAGGCCAAAGTCTAACCATTACAAGGACCAGCCAATGTCTTAGGGTCCCATCCACCCAGGCTGTCCTAGGCCAAGTTGTTTTGTTGTTGTTTATTTTTATAATAAAAAAAAAAAGGAAGCTCTCAAAGGAAGGAAGATCCATTTGTTGTCTAGATTCATGTAATTTTGCCATTTTACCATCTGGTGGATTTCCACCATAATTGCAACCATTAGACAAATTCATTAGTGCATAAGAATGCAATTTCACCATAGACTTTCAAAGAACTCTTGTAATTTTGATGAAAAGGAGGCAGACATATATAGATGTCTCTCTCCTGTATCTACCTTTTCTATGTCAGAGACTTAAGAATACCTAAGGAGAGTCTTAATACTTTTTTAAAATTTTTTATTGTTATGTTAATCCCCATACATTACATCATTAGTTTTTGATGTAGTGTTCCATGATTCATTGTTTGTGCATAACACCCAGTGCTCCATGCAGAATGTGCCCTCTTTAATACCCATCACCAGGCTAACCCATCCTCCCACCCCCCTCCCCTCTAGAACCCTCACTTTGTTTTTCAGAGTCCATCGTCAGGAGAGTCTTAATATTGACAGCATGTATTTATGATCCCAAGGGTCCTACAGGAGATCTAAAAAAACTGAAGCTGACAGAGGTTACTATATCATCAGATGTCATGAAGACATTGCTGTCTGGGTGTGTGTGTGTGTGTGTGTGTGCATTCAATGGATATTTTTGCATCAAGAAAACCTAACCTGTGAAGGTATTCTGTCCTACTCTAGGAGCAAATTAATAATGAGCATAATCAAGAATATCTCTTTATGGATAGAAAAATGAATATTTATATTAAAATGCTTATTATCTGAGCTATGACTCTAAGATATTTATAAGACACAGACATTATGTATTTCTCAGCAAGGGCTCCTGAAACATCTAAGTTATGGTTAAAAAGGAGGCTTAGCTAACCTGAGACCATGCCTTAGAAATTCATGGATTAAGTGATCTTTTGTTTCACCTTATTAACTGCATTATAATATCATAGAAATAGCCTAGGCCATTTGAATTCAGTAAATTAGAAATCTCCATTATCTCCTGGTGTCTTATAATTTTAAGTTCCTGTTCATGGGGCCTAATGATTATATAGAGTGAAAAATGCAGCTTTGAAATCTGGAATTCCTCTGGGCTTCTTCAAAATGGTCCTTTCTTTTAACCTGTGAAGAATCCCTCATTCACAGGGCCATCCTTCAGTGGTTGAAAGGAGTGATAATATACCACCTACAGCGCCTAAAATTCCATTTGCAATTCAAAACATTCAGTTTGTCTGTAGGAGAGAGAGAAAGAGAGAGAGCATGTGTCTTCAGCTTGTAAGGTGAGAGAGAGGGAGAGAGTGTGTGTGTTTTGGAGGCAGGAAGTGTGTGTGTTTTGGAGGCAGGAAGGGGACAGATGAATATGAAGATAAACTTTGTTCTAGAACGTGCACATGACTGGTTATGACTGTGGATTGCTCTGGAGAGCCTGAGATCGTGGATGGTACCTCCCATTTATATGTTTAAGTATTCTTAAACATGGTACCTCCATAGGCTAGAATCAATTTTTATGTCTGAAAAATACTTTATGCCTGAAATACATTTCTCCTTGTTGATATTTTGTTCAAAGAAATACCTATTTTCATTTCATTTCATTTTCATTTGTTCACAAGATTGATTTTAATAGGAACAATCAAGGAATGCATGTTCTGGGTGGTTCCCAAATGTCTGTCTTTGACATTGTCTGTTGCCTGGAGAATCTTGAAAACCCCTGATAGAATAATGTGTTATTCCATCCTATTGACTCCAGAGATGTTTGTGTCCAGTTTTCCAGGCCAGTGGTTGTGGCCCACAGGGCTGAATGCTCTAGTGACTGAATGCATCAGGCTCTATCACACGTTTCACTAGGGAATCAGTGATATTCTCTCCTTTGTTTTCCAACTTCGACTTGTACTTCAAGATTAATTTTAATGTGCTATAGGGCCTTATATAATTTTATTTGCTCAGTGCACTTGCCACCTTCTGAGACCAGCAGTGTATTTTTTTGAGAAAATACTCCCAGTGTCTTATCTTATATCTCTAGCCCGATCATGGTGGACAAAATGGTGGCTGCTGTGTTCTTGCAGTCTTCATATTAGACTATAGTTGATAGCAAAGGTAAGCATCTGACACAATAGGACCAATCATAGCTGCCTCTTGGAGTATTTGAGCTTGGGAAGATGGAGGGAATAGAAATCAGTTCCTCTCTAGTGGTGAGCACTGTGGGAAGTCATGTTTAGGAACTGCCAGCTACCATGTTCTCTAGCACATGAAGGCAACCAGTTTGCAACAGGAGGATAAGAGGTTGATCTGTGGAGACAAGAGAGATGATAATTTTTTAGTATTTAAGTCCTGGATTTTAATAGATGTTGAGGTAACTAACCTTCCTCCTGTTAACAAAAGATACCTCCAGTATATTTCATATATATCCTTCCAATATTTTTTTCTTCTGTGGAACAATTTGAGTTGATGTCACTTGGAGCCAAGAGTTCCGACTGACACATAGAGCTCTTTCCACATATGGTATGTTTCTACTCTAGCAGTTTTCTCATCCACATACATTGTAGAAAAGTCTTTTCAAGTCTATAGCTTCTGACCATGAATGTGTAGCTCCCTTGTTTTCTCTCAAGGAGGCCAAATAAGACAGAAGATAGTTGAAGAAGAAGTACAGGGAAAGGAGAAAGAACATGGTAACATAAATCAGTTTTGAGGACAATGGTCAGAACTAGTTCCCTTGACTTGCCAAAGACTAATTATGCTATGATAGTCAGTGCTAATGTCCCCCCCAGGATCTGTTGTCTAAACTGACTTAAGAATTCAGTGTGTGTCTCAGAGTGATTGCAGGTATTCATTACCTTTAATTATTGAAAGTTTATTTCTGTTTGCTAAGGAGGCTTAAGCATAAGCCTTCTAGGATTTGGCTTCTCATCTGACCGAAATGCCACCCAGCCCAGGGGATCCAGAATAATTCTTCTTATTTGACATCTATGCTGCAATCAAAATGTGCATCTGTAGGGAACCTGTACACATGTTTTTATTTGTTTGTATTGAAAGCAAATTGAGCCCAAATTACTCACTTTGACATTTACTACTAAATACTGTAATTTCATTGTTATTGGTGATGACTCAGTACCTTCCCAAGGGAAGATTGCATTCAATAAGAAGGGTAGTTGACCTTCTCAATGTGAGCAATTCAGTTGGTAGTAGAGTATATTCTATAATTAGGAAAAATGCAAGAAAGAACTCCTGAGAGGCCTACATATTATTTATTGGGAAAATTGACCATCTCTATGAATTTATAAAAAAGTCTCATTATAAACACCATTGTAGAAACAAATGGATCAGGTAAAATAAGTGCATTTGAAACATTTTTCTCCACTCGGTGAAGGTTGCCCCATGCTCATGTTTCTCATGAGCTGCTTGACCACTTCTTCCAAGAGTCTCTGCAGGGAGCTCAGGCTCAGAAAGGACAACAGACATTGATATCAACAGATTCCTCACAGTGAGATTTCTTTCCCAACTATTCTGATAGTTGGAGTCCATTTGCTCTCTGAAACCCCGTATTTCTGTAACTGTCACAAAGTTCTCAGTGTCATGTATGGCAGGTCCACTGACTTCCAAGTCACTGCTCTGAGATCACTTTATATATTCAATGATTTATTTAAATATATTTTCAGTGGGAAGGAGTCATGGCACATATCAGCCTACTTAACCATCAATAGTTTGTCAACATCACCTTGTAATAAGGAGAAACTTGTTTGATTCAGTAAATATCTACCATACCTATGTTTATCACCCAGACTGAGATAATTTTGAGTGAAAGAGAATACTATTTATCATTATACTGGAGCAACAGGTGTAAATTAGAAATTTCTCAGGAAATCAGGACATACGGTTTCCCAAATTCAGTGATTATGATTCTATCCATACTTCTATAGGATGGACATCTTTTGGGATTACCCACCCAGCTCACATTTTTTTTCTCTGAAAACTACTCTTTTCCACATTCTTTTCTGTGGTTTATTCTTGGAAAATCCTGAGTCATGATCCCTGTCCTTTCTAGTCAAAACTACAAATTGAGGTGCACTGAGCTAGAAATGGATTTGGACCCAAGGTGGGCCAATCAGATGATTTATTTATGAAGCTTTCTATCTATCTATCTATCTATCTATCTATCTATCTATCTATCTATCTATATCATCTATCATTTATTTATTTATTAATATGAAACAATTTAAAATTGGGATTCAGAGATCTGGCTAGAGTCTGTTAGCATTTTAAGCTGAAAGATCATGTAAAGCAAGACAAAGATGATCATATCAATGCCAAAAAAAGGAATGTTGCTCTGCTGAAGAACAAAAGAATGAAGAAGTCATGTAGAGCAAGGCAGAATAGTAATTCCATCTGCTTCAGAAAAAGTGGAGTCAGAGGTCAGAGGCTAGGCTTCTGACTTCTTCTGATTCTGGGTTTTGTGATGTATGTGGGATCTGTGATCAATTTGAATACACTTATAATGAAGACTCCTTTTTGCTTATGATGGTTTAAGTGTGTTTCTTTTGCTTGTAACCCAATATTCCCTGACGTAGGCATATATTTGCTTAAGAAGCTCTCTTTCTATAAATCGACAAATTCCAACAAAGTTAGCTAAGCCTTGGTCTCTCCCATGAATTGCAATGTAAGGACATTAAAATTACTTATTAAAAGTAAATATGCTTTAGTTTCCTTATAGTCTCTAAAGACCAATTAAAATATGTCTTATTTTTGAATTGACATATAATTAGCGTTGATGATAGAAACAGTAGCAGAAATCTAATTTTCTGCTTATTCCACCTTGCTTCAGAGTTCAGCTGGTATGTGCCTTCAACAGACAAGAAAAACTAATGAGGTAGGAAGGCAATTGGCATATTCTCTCTACTTCTTTGGCCTCTCTTTGTATTTTCAGGCCTGAATTGCCTATTCCAGTTGCATCAATCTCCTTTAACATTTGAAACATTTGCTTTCAAGGAGCTGCAGGTGCAACATTTGAACAGGCCAAGTTCTCAAGATCTAAGTAACAAAATAAAAGAGAGTAAAAAAGCCCACTTGCCAAATTCTAGAAGAGGGGTGAAAATTACACATGAAGGAAAATACACTTGTTTACATAGACACAGACCATCAGTATTAATGGGGAGTGTTTGGATTCAAAGAGCTGCTTACCTTGTGGAGTGACAGGGGCTGGATGAGTTTTGTCAGATAGGAACAGTGTAACCCACTTTCATTCTTAGGGGGATATCTTGCTGCCATCAGAAAGAAAACAGAAGGAAAATCAACCATGGTAATTTAGTGTTGATTTTTTAAGAAATCAGAAACTGTTTTACTGTTAAATGATTACTATTGCCTTCTGGCCTCAAGCTAATAATTAAAGAAATTAGGATGATTTGTAAATATTGGAACTGATCCTGCCTAAAGTAAGACTAGTATGTCAGTGGTTATGAGTCCGCTGAATTTCTTTTCTTAGTTTACAATTATAAATATACCCCCACATTTATTAACTGATCTATTCATGCTACCAGAGGGCATCAGATGATGGAATCTGAGATTAAACTTGAAATTTTTGGTCAGATCAAAAGGCTATAACATCCCTATAGTTAGAAAGTTTATGTATCAGGTTAACACCTCCTAAGGCATTAGCACACATAATTTCGGTTAAAAAAGGTTTCATCAATCTTCATGAGGTCATATTTTCCCATATTAGATGAATATGTTAGTAGGCTGGATTCAGAAACACTGAATTTAATAGACTTAAATATTGAATAGATTGCAGCGAATCAATCATTTCTAAGATTTTTTTTCAATATATGCTAAATAAGTAGTTTTATAAACTTCAGACCTCATATTAGTGTAATGAACTGGACCAACCTCAAGATGGATTTTTAAATAGGGATTTTCAAAATGAGTATGGGATCAGTCATGGTTCAATCAGAGAAACAGAATCGGTAGGAAATGTATTTTAAGAGATTTATTGCAAGGAATTGGCTTAAATGATTGTGGGGCTGGTGGCCAAGTTGGAAATTGGTAGCTTAGGCCATCAAGAGGAACAACAGCCTGGAATTCTCAGGCACAGTCTGAAAGTACTATCCACAGGCACAGTTTTTCCTTTTCAGAGAGGCCTCAGATCCACTTTTAAGACTTTTCAGTTGATTGTATCAGGCTCACCGTTACTTAAAGTCAACTGATAACAGAGTGTAATCATATCTACAGAATACCTTCATAGCAACAGCTGGATTAGTGCTTGGTTAAATGACTGGGGACTGTAGCCTAGCCAGGGTGACACATCAACAAGACCATGACAGATGTCTAAACAGTGGACCAAGCCATAAGGTAAATCTCACATATAATTATGTTCCTCAGGGCTGTACCAAATGTGATTAACTCCTTCACGAATCAAACACATGGCGATTCCAAGAGACCAAGTTGAAAGAGAAACCTTTTTTGTTGGAATTTATGAAAAAGAAATGATGTGTGAGTGGTAAAGAGAACATTCTCAGAGAAATAGATCTCTGCTTTGAAAATAAACATCCCTGCTTTGCCTTTTTTGATTTGAAAAAATTTTTTCTTTATTTCAGCATTACTCTGACAGCAGGTGACCATTGTTCTGCACAAATATTCTATTTCCCTGCCATTATCTTTAAACAATGTTCCGAGGACAGACCTGAGAATGAGTTCTAAACTACCACTTTGCTCTCTGTGTTTCAGAGACCTTGGACATTTTACTGGAGTATGTCAGAAGGGATTAATAAAAGCATTTTCTATTAGATCACATTTAAACACAGAGAGATATGATGGGAGAGTAAACTAACTCATGATAAATAGCATGTGCTAAAGCGTTAGCCTGAATTTAAAATGGTGGTTTCCTAATAAATTTATCATGGGGTTGGTGTTTTATTGGTCAAGAGAGGATATTATATTTTATATACAAAAAGATGGCATTTCTCCCTGGTGCTAATAAATTCTATTCATTTCAGACATTCACGTAGGCAAATGATGTGAATTTTATTTGAGTAAATCAGCTCAGCAGATAAAGATGACAACAAGATAATGCTTGTTACTATCTTCTGAAATCTGACTGACTGCCATCTTGGAGAGTTTGTTCAGGTCTGGTCGCTCTGCAGTTTCTCAGCCATTCGTGTATTATTTTTCTAATAACTTGAAAGCATAAAATTTTCATTTTTATTCATGTGCATGGCTTGACAAATTTGTACATTCTACATAATGTCTTTCTTAGTTTAGAGCAAATGTTAAAATTGCACGTTAGAAATGTTCAGTGCCTCTTCATGTCTGGGAAGGGCATCAGAGTTATTTTGTTTGTTCGTTTTTGTTTTCTTCTCATTCTTCTTCTTCTAGAACACAACCACAAAACCAGCAATTTGAGAAGTGCATTAGCTACCATCTGCTGACTATCTCATGTCTGCCACTCGTCATGTTAGGAGCTTTATAATCAACTCTTTTTATCCTTTATAAACATTTCTACATGGTGATTCCCATTTTGTAAATGAGGAAATTAAGGCTTATGGAAGTTAAATACCTGGCTTACGATCACACAGTTTCATGGTGTTGGAGCTGGAATGGCACCAGTGTCTGCCTGTTTTCAGACCACCCTGAATTCTAGTCTACCGTCCTACCTGCCAATTTAATTTGTTATTTGACAATATGTAAAAATGTGTATTCTGAAGAAATGGTGATTCCCAAAGCGTGAAACTTTAAGTCATCTTTTCCGGACAGACAAATACCTATAGAAACTGTCTTCATACAACTTACGTGGCAATATCAAGAACAGTCAGAATCGTCATGAACCGCTTTAATTCTGACTGCCTATTATGGAATCTGGAACTATTGGGTATTGGTATGGAGGAATTATTTAAATTATATAAAATTCACTTTTATGCTATGTGTGCATTTAAAATCAAATGATATCTAAGCAAATTAATCATACAATTAAGGTTGTAGGGCAAATGTAGAGCCTATTTTGTAGGACTGCCTGATGTAAAGCACATTCGAAGTCCATTAACATACGAATAATTGCTGTGCTCCTTTGAAAGCAGTCTACTTATTATCCATTCATTAGGCCGATCATCAAAAAATTCTGCTTGACAACAATTTATTAACCTTCTTCAAGTTACTATATTTACTTAAAAGTCATTAACCTGCACTTTTTGAAAATATTACATAACTGCTTTGGTTTCCTACTAATCATGATTGTTTCTTCCCAGTGGTTCCAATCAGTGAAGTTTTTTCTATATATAGAATATGTTTAGGTCATATGCAGTGGGTTATTTTTTTTCCTCTCAAAAACGTCTTATTCAGATATCCAAGCATAAATAAAATGTTGGACTACATTCAGAAATAACTGTTGGATGACTATTTTGATTAATTTCACTTAGTGACACAAGGATTTATGGTTGTAATGGCCCCTGGAACATATTACTTAAAGACACCACAAGCCAATCAATGGTTGTTATTTTGGGGTATTGTCCTTATTACCCTCATGTAGGGAGGTTCACAGTATGACAGCTCATGCCCACGTCAAAAGTCTTCATTAACACTGAAAAAAAAAAAAACTTAATTGGTACATAAGAACCCACTTACTTCAGCCCAAATTTTCATCATCTGTTTCCAAATCCTGTCTTGCCACTTCAAAACAGGTAAATATCTCATCACACTCAGAAGGTGCAGAGGCAGAAGGAGGAATGTTATTAGAAGAAAGAAGAGTAGTGAGAAAATGCCCCCAGGAATTACGTAATATTTGTTCTCAGAAGACACATTTTATTTTCTTTACAATCTCTGAGAATTCCTCCATAGACAAGGAAGGATATGTCAGTTACAGAGGTATGGTTTGGGACCTTCCTCATGACAGATACACTCTAAAATTATATAGATTCTATACGTTACCTTGTGGAAAGATGAAAATCATTTTGAGGCAGAACAAGGATAGAGTCTAGTTTAATAGGTAGGAAAACTCAAGATTTATAATACTGCTTAATATAATTGTCAGAGACCTGAAATAATATCTTGTCAGAAGAACATGGAAAGGGAGATTTTAACCAGCGGATATTTAATGCCATATAGGCACAGAGGTCAGAATAGCTACATAAATCTGCATTATTTTTCTCTAATAAAATAAACTTTCTCTTCTCTCCCATACTAGTTTTTTTATGTAGCTATTTCCAGAAGCACATAGGTATTCGTTATACTCATGTGTGTCTTGTGGGACATTTAGTCCATAATAATGCCATGCTTTGAACTGCACTTCAATGAGATGGAAGAGAAATT
Organism: Mirounga leonina; assembly: GCF_011800145.1. NCBI lineage: Eukaryota > Metazoa > Chordata > Mammalia > Carnivora > Phocidae > Mirounga > Mirounga leonina. The sequence continues at coordinate 20,889,515 of NW_023270854.1, forward strand.
GCTATCTTGCACTGTACCTTCTATGCTTTTTGCTGATTGCTGTTGTCATTGAGTATCTCAACTTCATTTCTTAAGTAAATAACATTGAACTTGTTACTGCTAATTTTCTCTTGACATCAATTAAGTATCCATATTGCGGATTTGTTTTTGACATGAGAGTTTAGGTTGGTTTGCTTTTATGTTTCAGAAATACGTCAAGGGAAGATTAGCTCAGAGAAAATACCTGTCATGAGCCAGAGAAGACTGGTAAGTGTGTACATTGACTAGAAACTTCTCAGCTATAGAATTATCTAAGAGAAATGAAATCAGATTACCTGTCTATAAACACAAACCATTTTGTTTAAAGTTCATAAAAAAGCAAAAAAAAATATTTTAGTCAGTGCACTGATTTTTTTTTTAAGATTTTTTAATTTATTTATTTGATAGAGAGAGTGAGAGACAGAGAGCATGAGAGGGAGGAGGGTCAGAGGGAGAAGCAGACTCCCCGCTGAGCAGGGAGCCCGATGTGGGACTCCATCCTGGGACTCCAGGATCATGACCCAAGCCAAAGGCAGGTGCTTAACCAACTGAGCCACCCAGGCACCCCCAGGGCACTGATTTTTTTAAGAAAAAATCACATCAATTGACTGGTTTTCTACCATTCATAATTCTGCTATTCCTAATTCTGCCATTTTGCATCTTGAGAGAGATGACAGCAACACTTTTTTTTATCCTTCGCAGTAGATATATCTGCAGGTTTGGTTGTTCTTTGGGGTACAGTTTCTCCTACTCCTTTGAGAATCTAACAAAAGGTGCAAAGGCACACATATACCAGATTTTGAATAAAATTTCAGTGGGTCATAAACCCATCTCCCAACAACCCCTCCCCAACCCCACACAGATATAATCATCTCAATACATGGATTCTGGACCATGTTATAAAAGTATACCATTCTTGAGAACGTGATCTCATCTAAATCAGTTTTATATGCTTCACAGAGTCTGGTATATTGTCTTGAACATAAGTTGGTTCTTAAATATTTGTAGAATTGATCAGCATACAAATTAAGGAGGGTCATTTTAACATGTTCATTGTCAAGACCAATTATGTTAAGAAAAAAAAAGAAAGAAAGATATCTTGATCACTGAAACAGAATAGAGTCCAAAAATAGGCCCACACATATGTAGTTGATTGATTTTTTTAACAAAGATGTCGTTATTCAATGAAGAAAATCTATTTTTATTTTTAATTTATTTTTTTAAAGATTTATTTATTTATTTATTTATTTGGCAGAGAGAGAGAGAGAGCACAAGCAGGGGGACCATCAGAGGGAAAGGGAGAATCAGGCTCTCTGCTGAGCAGGGAGCCCGATGTGGGGCTCAATCCCAGGACCCTGGGATCGTGACCTGAGCTGAAGGCAGCCGCTTAACTGACTGAGCCACCCAGGCACCCCAAGAAAGTCTCTTTTTATTTATTTATTTATTTTTAAAAATTTTATTGTTATGTTAATCACCATACATTACATCATTAGTTTTTTTACTCTTTTTATTGTTATGTTAATCACCATACATTACATCATTAGTTTTTGATGTAGTGTTCCATGATTCATTGTTTGTGCGTAACACCCAGTGCTCCATGCAGAACGTGCCCTCTTTAATACCCATCACCAGGCTAACCCATCCTCCCACCCCCCCCCCAACCCTCAGTTTGTTTTTCAGAGTCCATAGTCTCTCATGGTTTGTCTCCCCCTCCGATTTCCCCCCCTTCATTCTTCTCCTCTTGCTATCTTCTTTTTTTCTTTTCTTAACATATATTGCATTATTTGTTTCAGAGGTACAGATCTGTGATTCAACAATCTTGCACAATTCACAGTGCTCACCATAGCACATACCCTCCCCAATGTCTATCACCCAGCCACCCCATCCCTCCCACCGCCCCCCCACGCCAGCAGCCCTCAGTTTGTTTCCTGAGATTAAGAATTCCTCATGTCAGTGAGGTCATATGATACATGTCTTTCTCTGATTGAAGAAAGTCTATTTTTAAAATAATTGTTGCTTTAAGTATTGAATATCCATATGGAAAAAAAAAAAGTAAATCTTGACCATAACTCATACCATACCTAAAAATTAAAAGTGGATCAAAGAACTAAATATAAAGCTAAAACTATAAAACTTTAATAAGAAAACGGGGCTAAATAGTTGTAGCCTTGGGGAAGAAAAAATTTCTTAGGACATATATTAGAAAGACTTTCCAGTTTTTCCCTCTCATGTTAGACAAGACCTCGGTTCCTTCCTCCTGTGTGTCTCTCCTTTACTTTTACACATAACACTTCACTTCTGACACTTCTGGTCACCAAATGGATGTGAGTTTGTTCCACACCAAGCAATTCTGCATGTAGGACATGCAGCTGGGTGTCCTACAACTTAATTCTGACACCATCTACTTAAAGATAACGTCAGATCCCCCAGGTTAAGAGCTCAGTACCACAAGACCACCCTCACCCTCATCAGGTGCAAGTCACAAGTCCGGATTGTCACCTGTGTTTCTGACTGACCAGTAGCCAGAGATTCCAACAACCCTCTCCTGGGTTCAATTAATTTGCTACAACAGCACACAGAACTCAGGAAAACAATTTATTGATGTGTACTGGTTTATTATAAAAGGACATAAAGGATACAGACGAGCATTTAGAAGAGATGCACAGAGCAAGGTTTGTGGGAAGAGGCACAGAGATTCTCACTCCAGCTACATCCCTTCCAGCACTTCCATGTGTACCCAGAAGCTCTCCAAACCCCCAAATTTTGTGATTTTGTGAAAGCTTCATCACTAGGTAGGATCAATCATTAACTCCATTTCAGCCCTTCTCCCTTCTCAAGACAAAGAGGCATGGGGCTGAAAATTCCAAGCTTCTCATCATGGCTTGGTCTTCCAGTGACCAACCCTCATCCGTGAGCTATCAAGGAGCCCACTCAGAATTTCCACATTAGAACAAAAGAAACTTCTATCACCCAGGACATTACAAAGGCTTCAGGAGTCCTGTATAAGGAACTGGAAGCAAAGACCCAATATTAGAACAAAAGATGCTCCTCATGCTCTTATCACTTAGGGAATTCCAAGTGTTTCAGGAGCTCTGTGCCAGGAACTGGGGGCAGAGATCAATATATATGTATTTTCTATGATCTCACAGGACATAAAATGCATATACAATAAGTGAAAAGCATTGATAAATTAGCTTTATCAAAATTTAAAGCTTTTGCCTTTTGAAATACACAATGAAGAAAAGAAAGGGAAGGCCAGGTTGGGAAAAAGCATCCCACTACAGATCTTCCTTGATTTATGATGGAATTATGTCCCCGTAAACCCATCATTAATTAAAATTATCGTAAGTCGAAAATTCATTTCCCATACCTAACCTACCAAACATCATAGCTTAGTCTAGCCTTCCTTAAACAAGCTCAGAACACTTCCATTCACCTACAGTTGGGAAAAATCATCTCACATCAAATCTGGTTAATAATAAAGCATTGACTATCTCATGTAATGTATCAAATATGACACTGAAAGTGAAGAAAGGAATGGTGTATGGACCCAGAATGGCTGTCAGTGTTTCAGTTGTCATGTTACACTATGGTAAAGTTGAAAAATTGTAAACCATGGTGTATCGGGGACCATTTGTACATATATCAAACAAATCACTGATCCAGAATTTATAAAGAACACTTACAACTCAATAAAAAAGGAGATAAACAGCCCAATTAAATAAATGAGTAAAAGATTAGACAGGAACTTCAAAGCAGGAGATACGCAAATGGCACATAAAAGATATTCAACTACCGAAAAATGAAAATTAAAACCACAGTGATATACCATTACATACCTGATGGAATGGCTCAAATTAAGGAGGCTGACAATATCAGCTATTGGTAAGGAGGTGAACAACCAGAATTCTCAAAACTTGCTGGTGGGAATATAAAATAGTAGAGCCATTTTGGAAAACAGTTCATCAGTTTCTTATAAAATTAAATGTATAAGTACCGTATGACCCATATGATCTTATTTTCCTAGAAATTTCCTAAGAGAAATGAAAACATATGTCCAGACAAAAAAACTTGTGTTTAAATATTTATAGCAGTTTTATTCATAATTGTTCAGACAGGAAGAACAAAAATGTCTTATTGACAGGTGAATAGATAAGCAAATTGGGGTGTTCCCATGCCCTGGAATGCTACTCAGCAATAAAAAGGAACAAAATACTACTACATACAACAGGGATGGATCTCAAAACCACGGTGCTGAGTGCAAAGAAGCTGGACCCAGAAAAGTGCACACTATGTGATTCCATTTCTATGATATTCTAGAATAAACCTAACAATGGAATGCAGCCAGAAGTTTTCTGAGGCTGGGTATGTGTCAGGAGACAACTGGGGGGATAGACTGGGAAGGGGCAAAGGGGAACTCTTTAGGCTCATAACACTATTCTGTATCTTGATTTTGGTAGGGGCTACATGGTATATATATTTTTCAAAACTCATCAGACTGCACACTTAAAACTGGTGCATATTATTTTATGTAATGATATTAGTTTCCTAGGGCTACCATAACAAGGTACCACAAACTGGGTGGCTTAAAGCAACAGAAATTTATTCTTTGAGAGTTCTGGAAGATAGAAGTCCCAAATCAAGGTGTTACAGGCACCTGTTCCCTCTGAAGGATCCAGGGAAGAATCTTTCCTTGAGTCTTCCACCTCTAGTGTCTGCAGGCAATCTTAGGGGTTCCTCAGCTGATAGCTACATAACCCCATTCTGCTCCATTTACACATGGCCTTTCCCTCTTGGTGTCTCTGTCCAAACTGTCCTCTTCTTAAAAGGACACCAACCATTGGATTAGAGCCCCCTTCACTTTAACTTGATTATTCCTATGAAGACTCGATTTCCAAGTTAGGTCACATTCTGAGGTTTTAGGTAGACATAAATTCAGGGGGACAGTATTTTTGGGACACTATTCAACCCAATATAGCAATATACCTCATCAAGATTGATTAAAAATAAGTGGAAAAAGAGGGGCACCTGGGTGGCTCAGTTGGTTAAGCGACTGCCTTCGGCTCGGGTCATGATCCCAGGGTCCTGGGATCGAGCCCCGCATCAGGCTCCCTGCTCTGCGGGAAGCCTGCTTCTCCCTCTCCCACTCCCCCTGCTTGTGTTCCTGCTCTCGCTGTCTCTCTCTCTCTCTGTCTCTGTCAATTAAATAAATAAATGACATCTTTAAAAAAAAAGTGGAAAAAGAAAAGATCTCTTCATGAAATGTATTAGTACTCTTGGAAAAGTCATGCATGTTTTCAAAATAAATCACCACAGAACTGCAGACACTGCCATGGTCACATACCAACTTCCATAATGGAGATATTTCTTTTTTTAAGGCCTAAGTGCCAGTTCTCACAGGAAAGTCATATTTGGATTCTTGAATTGCTAGTTGCACTGCCCAATTAAGAGCAATAACTTGAATTTGGCTACTAACAAAAATTATATTTGATAATAGCCACAGGGCTGCCGAAAGCACAATGACTCTTTGAGTTCAAATGTACCTTATTAGTGCTTGTGGATGGCCACTCTGCCTAGCACCCAGCAGACCTCCCGATCGCATGCTAACCCATAGTACACATGTGGTCGGAGTCATGGAGAGACCTAGCAGACTTGGCACCAGGGAGACACAGCCAAGGAAAGGTCAAGTCGGGCCGTATCAACAAAGTTAACGGGAAGTGTAACAGAGCCCTGTAAGAGGAGTTCTGTGTGTCTTCTTGCTTTGCTTCTGGCACTGGCTGAGCCCTCTCCTCCTTCACACTGCATATGTGACCCCACAGGCAAGTTCTGCCTGAGTAATTTGGCACACGTTCCACTTAACAGACGGCAAGAGGCCAGAGCACAGTCATTCAAATCCCACGATGCAGGTTACTTGCGTGATGGGCTAAGAGGGGCTGATAAAGCTGGCAGATCTGAATGAGTCAGCTACTGGGCGGAGAATGGTTGGAGGACCTTTAATGCCTTCCTTTGCTTAACTAAGGGACAGAAGATAGATCTTCTATGAACAAGCACCATACAGAAGAATGGGAAGAAAAACTAAATACTTCAGAAGTATAAAATGGTGTATTGACAATAACAATAACATACCAGTGATGTGTATAGCATTTTATAGCTTAGAAATTGTTTCTTGTGTGTGTGTTTTTTTAAGAGAGCTTGCAATAAACCCATGAGGCGAGCAGAGGTTATTGGCTGCATTTTATGGAGAAGGGAGGTGGGTTAAGTGACTTGCTCAAACTATTGAATGAGACACACGGGACTCAAATGTAATGCTTCTGACATGCCTGTTGCTACCATCACTATGATTGCTACGATTATGTTAGTGTTCCCACTGCTTCCTATGGTGCCTCACACGGAGAAGTTTCTCAAGAAATATTAAGTGAGGGCGCCTGGGTGGCTCAGTTGGTTAAGCGACTGCCTTCGGCTCAGGTCATGATCCTGGAGTCCCGGGATCGAGTCCCACATCGGGCTCCCTGCTCAGCAGGGGGTCTGCTTCTCCCTCTGACCCTCCTCCCTCTCATGCTCTCTGTCTCTCATTCTCTCTCTCGCAAATAAGTAAAAAAAAAAAAAAAAACAAATTAAAAAATTAAGTGAATAAATGAATTGTCAGCAATGTGGACAATATTTTACTTCCATCTTTAACCAAACAACATTTTGATATAGGAAACCCTGATCAGATAAACCCAATATATAAGACTCCTGTTGGAAGTTTAGCAATGCTTGTTAAATGAATGACTAGACATTTCTCAAGTACCCATCTCTTAGAAAAGCACATTTAAAGGATGAAGAGTATATAAACAATGTCCCATGCATGCTGTCATGCTTTCCTCTTAAGCCAACTGAAACCCAGCGCTGAAAATTTGCCAGATTGACAAACACCAGCATGTTTCAGTGTTTCTTTCCTCTCATAGGTGAGATAAAGCCATGTTGCACACAGAACTCCTCTTACAGGTCTCAGTTTACACGTCACGTTCTCTGCCACACCCTCCATGACTCTGTAAGACTGGGCCCAAATCCAGTAAATAGAAGCTCCATGCATTCAGGACAGTGTCTGTCTCAGGTGATCAAGCATTCCCAGAGCATACAGTGGATAATCAGGAATAAATTCCTGAAAGGATGCTAATCTGTGAAAAGATTCATGGGGTCAGAATAATGAATACAGCACTTTTGGCAGTAGCCTACATGTGATGACTGAAGGTTCTGAAATCAGACTGTTTCTTTACTGGCATTTACTATTCAAATATTGAAGAAAAATTCATGAACACAAAGCATCAATAAATTTTTATTTTTTTCCTGATAGATGATGCTCATTTTGAATGAGATTTGGAGGTTCTTAGCACTCTGGGGAATGCCAATGCCTAACAGGGAAATTTACTAGAAAAACAAAAGGACTTCGTCAGGACAAATTTCCTTGCTGTTTAAGACATTTCAGTTACTTTGATGATGCAGAAAAAAAAATTCTAAATGGAAACGATTTCATCTCTCCTTTATATTAAATGTGTGGTTCGACACACAAATCTATTTTTTTTTAGAGAGGGAGAAAGAGTTGGGGGAGGGGCAGAGGGAGAGGGAGAATCTTAAGCAGGGTCTACACCGAGCACGGAGCCCAACACAGGGCTCAATCTCACAACCCTGAGATCATGACCTGAGCCGAAATCAAGCGTCGGACATTTAAGCAACTGAGCCGCCCAGGCGCCCCACGTGTCTATTTTTTTGTTTTGTTTTGTTTTTCTCATTTATTTTCACAATCCATTTTGGTATTTTTATGGTATAAATTTAGACTTTAATACATAGAATGCTGAAGTGGACAGTGTTGAATTTTTCTACTCCGGAATACTTTCTTCTAGAAAGAGGACGCTCTTGCAGAAAGAGCATGTTGTAGAAAGGGCACCTCTCTTTTCCTTTACCCACACTGCTTCTCCTTCCTCCGTTCCTCATCACTGGCCCTTCCCCAGCCATGTTGTTTTGATTGCAGTTGCCAAGCACAGGACCTTCTCCTTAGGCACAGGTGTGGCCACTTGGCCCAGACTGGGCCACCTGCCCACAGTGCTTGGTCCAAGTGAGGGCACAATCCCCAAGGTAGATCAAAGGGCTCGTCCCACAGATTGCATTAATTACAGCTGGTGCAAGGTTCCGAGGACACAATCCAATAGCAGCTGCAGATATAGTCCAGTCTTGGAACGGCTAATCTGCTGGAGCACTTTTTGTGCCTGGTTTGCTTATGCGCTTTCTAATGTTACTGAGGTTTGATAATATGAACCAACAAACTTCCCACTTTTATTCGAGTTCAGTTTTGAGCCCTAGAAACTGAAAGAGACACCATTAGACTGTTAGAAGCCTTAGCTTTCACATCTTGGACATTCTTTTTTTTTTTTTAAATTCAATTCAATTCAATTTTATTTTTTAAACTGCAGATTTTTTATTAAAGTATAATTACCATACAGTGTTATATTAGTTTCAGGTATACAATACAATGATTCAACAATTCTATACATTTTTCAGTGCTCATCAATATGTGTACTCTTAATCTCTTTTTATCTATTTCACCCAAGTCTTGAACATTCTTGAAGATTGGTCTAGAAGAGCTCAAAGTCACTTCCAATTTATTCCATTTTATTGCCCTTTAATTCTTTTGTTTTCAGGAGAAAAGTTTTACTTTTCTATTTTCTTTTTTCATACTTGGATGCTAAAATTATTTTGTGTAATTCTGCACTAAGATGCAATACTTGTCAGTAGCGAAGGAGCAAAACTGAAAAATGTTTAGAAAGTGTGGAATGAGTATTCTGTGCCATGAGCACGTTTGTAGATCCAAAGTTCAAAAGTAACTCTGGCATTAGCTGTCATTTCCTAACTTTTACACATAAAGAAAATAATGTTCAGGGGCCTTATTTTTAGTGGCTTAAACTTTGAGGTTCATCTGTGTTCAAAGTAATTACCTGAAATAATCTCTCTAATTCACTCCTTCTCCTAGTATTAACATTAAAATATAAGCTAGAAAGGGAGGAAAATTATGTAACTGGGATGCTTTACATATCCATAGATATTAATAGTTATTTATAGCTCATATTTGTAGCATAGTCTTAGCTACTGTTCTTCAAATAACATTTATCAACATTGAATTGTTTATCTAAAAAGATATTTATAGAGAATTAACATGAGCTGTTCTCCTATATAAGAAATCTTGAGACGACTTTAGAAAGCTCTGTATTTATTCTAGATCTGATTTCATTATGCCTGGAAGAAAACATTAATTGATAGCTTTATTCAATATGTAAAAATTACTCGTTCTTCAGTGTTTGCTATACCTCCAGAGGTACAAAGTAAAGTTGAAGAGCAAGGAGCAGATGGACAACAGCCATTTCAAAAAGAAGAATAGGACAATAAAGGAGGGCAATAATATATATCATGATATATATAATAACAAAGAATAATAATATTGGCTATGGTTTTTCTCAGGATTCAGAACTTCTGAGAAAAAATACTCTGATTTCCTTAAAATTTTGAAATGCAATTATAGGTAAAGAAGCTGCAGAAATCAAATTGGGTTCTTTTTGGGTTATCTAAACACATAATTTTGGAATCTAATACATCCTTTGGGATCAAAAGAGTCATTAAGAAGCCATTTAGCTATAAGAAATATCAGCAAGAAAGCATTGAATCCAGATGGTTATAAAGTTTCATTTTAGGAAATATTCAGTGATAGAGTATATCCAATTTTAAATGAGAGTTGCAAATAGGCAGTAAAGTTATTTCATCTTAATTTAGTAAACATTTTCCTTCTTTAAACTGAAGCAAAAACTCCAAGATGTGAATTTCCAAAAAGGTCAGTTTATAATTTAACATGAATCCAGTAACCTTTACAAAAAAATTATTGGATTTTTTTAAATATGTAAGCAAAAGAGAATTGAGATAGACTCATTTTTGCAAAATGAGAAGACTCATTTTGGTCCATTTCTCTTCTCTCTGCATTGGAAAAGAGTATATGTCCAAGAATGTAATAAAATGTATCTCCTTCAGACATAAAGATGATATGAATAATACTGATGGTTTTGTGGGGTAATCTGTCTGAACGTACAGGATTGGAGGACAGTACCTTAGCAGTCAAGTTATCTTTGGTATGATAAGGAAAACTTTCCAGTCATGATTTTGATAGTTTCTTAAAGCAGCTGACAGTGTATTCTTATGAACTTATAATTTTACCTAAGGAAGTCTAGTGTACATCTCTTATTTTTGCCACCCAGCATCCACTTCCCCTTCCTTCTGATAATGAGCCATTGTAACCCCCACTTCCCTCTCCTCACTCCATGAGCTTCAAGGAAGGAGTGAAAGAGCAAAATCAAGAAAATAGCAAATTCCATCCACTTGATCATAGTGCTTGGTTCAGGGATAGACCTATGATCTACATCTGGCCAGCCGGGGCCAAGGAGAGTCAATCTGGAACTATCGGTACAAACTGACAATAAAGGTGAGTCTGAAGTTAGTCTACCCTAAGTTGTTCAGGTATCTAAGCCAATATATTTTCTTTTTAAAAAATTAAGTTAGGAGTTCATATTGGATTTTCTATTGAGAGCAGTAGACAGAGTTCTTACTGATACATGATATGAGAATAGAAATCAACCAGGGAGCTTGTTAAAGTTACAGATTCTCAGACTTATCCCAGACCAATTGAATCAGTATCTCTACAATAGGAGCCTAGGATTTATTATTTTAACAAGAGTTCCAGGTGGATTTTTTAATCACAGTTTGTGAAACACTCTCTTAAGGAATTTCTTAGAAGTAGCCATTGAATGTTATTCAATTTGGTGATAAAAAGCACAGAACAGAAGTGGGTTTAGGACTCAATTTTTCACTAAATAGGTGACTTATGGCAAAATAAAGTAGCAGTTCAGTGTTTCTCACCAACAAAGTAGCAATAATAGTGTTTCACACATCAAAGTGTTGTTTTGCGTAGTAAACAAGATAAGGTATACAAGGTTCTTAACACAGCATGTTGAATATATCAGGTATTTAATTTCATTAGTGTTTATTATATTATTGAATTTATTATCAGCATAAGTCAAACTCTGTGCAACATTGGGAAACAGCTCAAATTGAGGAGACTTGAGTCATACCTTCACTATTGAGAGTAAATCAGATAGAACTGAACAAAGAGTTATACCCAACATTGATAAATCTATGAATTAGGTTATTTAAAAAAGTATTTGGGTCTTGACTTTACATGGTACTTTATTTTTCACAGTTGATAAAGCAACAAATTAAATTAATTAATTCATTCTATAAATTCATTCATTCATTCAGTTTTTGTCAGTTTGATCTCCATGTGCAACATGAACAGGACTTTGGTCTACAAAATACATTTGAGAAGGGCAAAAAGTTTGTTTGAAAGGAATCACATTTCATAACTTCAGCTTCAGGGAGGGTCCCAATTTGACACAAGATGATCCAGAGGAAGAAGAAGTATTGTTTCTTTGCTGTGAAGTCTGGCCTAGAAGTCTTCCCTTGCACTTAGATAAATGTGAGAAAACTGGGGTAAAATTTTCATTTTATTTTACCGTGTATCAGGGTAAGCACTATATTATCATAACAGCTGGCTACAGAATTCCTTCTATAGAGGAAATAGTTTTTAGAGAGAAAGAACCTTAATTAACTGCTTGGGTTAGGAGGTAAAGTCTAAAACTCTGTCAGCAATAGGCTGAACAACAAAAGTCAGTAATAATTCACTGAAGGAAAGAATGGGAGGAATTTGTATGTCTGCTCTTGGAAGAAAGACTAGAACAGAACGGAACAGAGAGACAAAGAAGCGGAGGGAAAGAGAGAAGTCTGAGAAACTTCAGGGACTTTAAGGACAGGGACTGCACGGTTTCTGGGTCGGTGGAACTTTCCCTCTGAGAAAATGGCTGAAGAACATTTTTACATTGGACTTTTTGCATTGCTACAACTAATGCAAAACCCACTTCCACCCTTTCTGTTCCTGTCTTCAACCCAATCTCAAGTAAAGTCTGCTACTTACACTTCTATGTTTTTGTTTTGTTTTTTATAAGGAAATAGTTGAGTCAACGAGATAGCCAACAGAATCTGGTTGTACAAGAACCTGAGCTGACGTTTCCCACTCAACCGCTCTGGAAGTTCCCAGAAACTTTAAGGAAGGCCTTGAATCCTAATCGTATATGGGATTTCTGGTAAAATCCCCTACAGATGCTTCCACTTACTTATATTTTAGATCTCGAAGGGTGAGTAGATCACAGTTTCCTGGGTACCAGTATTGATAATGAATACCACTGAAGCTTTGTAAGCTATAAAATAGCACTTTATAAAAATAAAGTGTTTTTATATATGGTATCTGATGTGATGCACATAAGAGATTTGTGAGATAGGCAAGCCAGATACTATTATCCTTGTGTTATAGACAAAAATATAGGGAAAAAAAAAAACAACAACCTCAAACTCAGAGAAATTAGGCATTTGTTCAAAGCCCAGTGTCCAACAACCCTAAGGTTACTGCTTTTGGCTGGGATCTGTATCATTCCAGATTCATCCTCCCAGTGGCCGAACCTGAGCTCATCTTCTGGACAATAACCAAGGACCCTCATTTATGCCATACCTTTAAACACTTGAACCCAGCCTGTCTGTGCAGTAACATTGAACACTCCATCTCCTTGTCTCCACCAAGATATCTCCTTTAATCTCTTTGGACTTGGCATTTGTCTTTTTAAAAATTTATTTGTTGCATTTTAGACTTCATGGTCTTGTGGGAACTGAGCTTTACTCAGTCCTGCCATATTGGTTTCATGTAGCTGCTATAACAAGTTACCACAAATTAAGTGGCTTAAAACAACAGAAGTGTATTCACCCATAGTTCCGTAAGCCAGAGTCTGAAACTGAGATTGAAATCAAAGTGTTGGCAAGGATGCACTCCCTCCAAAGCCTCTGGGGAGAATCCATTCTCTCCCTCTTCCAGCTTCTAATGGCTGCCACCATTCCCTGGTTTGTGGCTACATCACTGCAATTTCTGCATCTGTGGTCACATTGCTTCCTTCTATTCTATGTCTGTCTCAGAATTCCCTCTGTGTTTCCTTTATACGGACACTTGTGATTTCATTTAAAGTCCATCCAAATAATCCAAGATAGTCTCCCCATCTCAAAACCTTTAACTTAACTACATTGACAGAGACCCCATTTCTATTCCATACAAGGTAAAATTTTAAGGTTGTAGGTGTTAGGATCTGGTATATTAGGATTGTCACCATGATATCAGCTTATTACATTCTATCCTCTTGAATAAAGCTACTGCATGTCCTTTTGCCTTTGGTTCTAAAGAGTCCCATTTCCTGCGCTAAACCAGGGCAACCCTGTCAAGCAACACTCTCTGGAGTGTTTAATTATTGTACATAGCCTGAAGGTCTTTTTCTTAAATCATACAGCTATTCACTCTGAAAATTTATGGCACAGATGAATTTGATTTGGAAGTTGCTCAATTTTCTAGAAGAATCTTTATGAGTGATTTTGCAGTTCATTTTTCAAAGCACTTAAGATCCAGTTACCCTTCCAATTACTCCCCCTTTTTCTGCTGTTCTTCATAGTATAACTTCTTCACAATTATTGTACATGCATTATATTTACTTCATGAGTTCCCATTCCATTTACGATCCATTATAATCTGACTTCCACCATTGCCCTTTCAGTTTCACTGAAACTGCTCTTAATTTAGTCACCAATAGCTAGTATGACTATATAAACTATCATCCAAATGAAGATATTTTGAAAGTGAACATAGACACTATGTTATGTTAACTACTATTCTAGAAATTAACTACATGAGGGCACAGTACAGAAACTGGGCTATCCCAGGAAAACTAGGGGTACTGGTTACCCTTTGTATGATCTTCACATTGATAAATTCAATACACACTATTTTATCTTTGCCTTACCCAGCTTTCTACCAACTTATTAACACAGCTGAAACCTTCCTCTGTTTCCAATGCTTTTTCTCTCTTCTTCTGCCATACCAATGTTTTTTTCTGTTATTTTCCTCTATAGAAAACTCCTGAATTTCCCCCCCATTTTTGCTTGTCATTGGCCACCCTTCATAAGCCTGCTTACCTGGTTGCTCCTTCTCTACCCAAAGGCCCAACTTTCTCTCTCTGCCATGCATATTCCTATGGTTTTAGATGGCATTCACATATTGGAAACCTCTTCATTTATGTCTCCAGGCCTGATCTTTCTTATGTGTTCCCAGATTCAAATATTTGTCTACATTTTGATATCTCCTTTTGGATAGCACACAGGCTCTTTAAAAATTACACTTTTATTTCCCTATGCATACACCATACCAAAACTGTTTCTCTCCCAATCTGCTGTATAGAGAAAAAGTTACTACCAACTTAAAAGTGTAAACCAGAAACCCACCCCAACCTGTCCATTTGCATATGTGCTTATTTCTACCTCTAAAACACAGTTCAAATGTTCATTTCTATCTCATCACCACAATTGAATCAACCATCAAACCTTTCCTGCAGATTTTTTTTTTCATTTTTGCTACTTGGAATTCATTCTCTAAACAATAGCCAGATTGATTTTTAATGCACACACACACACACAAATACATCTGACATATTATTTTTGTAAACATTAAATTAATAAAATTTCTATTCACTGTAAATCTTGATGCCTTGTGGCTTCATAACCATTGACCAAATGGTTTCAGTGCTTCAGAGGAAATGAAGATACTGATATAATACACAAATAGTGAAGATATTCAAGATATGACATAAGAAGAATTGTCACCAAACCTGAAAAGTAAGCAGAAAGTTTCTATTAGACAAGACATGGCATATCAGCAGGTAAAGGTAGAAGTTAAATCTAAGGGTTCTGGCACAACTCTATGAGGTAAAACCTGTGGGCAAGGAGGCAAAGGCTGTTAGAAAATCTAGACAAGTAAGGAGTGAGGCCAAAACCAGAGGACTCTTATTTGTTGTGGCCTACAACATTCTTGGAAGGGAACATCCCAGAAGCCTGGCCACTACTACAGAAAAAAAGCAGTGTCTTGTGCAAGGAGAAAGAGTACTGGGGATACCACTTACATACAGCAAGTAGGGAGCCCAGTTATTCCAGTATGCTCTCAGCAGGGCGTTTAGCAGATACCTAAGTTGAGAGCTGAGTCTACCTTAGGATCATCAAGGGCAAAGGAGAACTGGCTTTTAGATAGAAGTTATGTAGTGGATAAAGAAGATGTGGTATATATATACAATGGAATATTATGCAGGTATCAAAAGGAATGAAATCTTGCCATTTGCAATGACATGGATGGAACTAGAGGGTATTATGCTAAGCGAAATAAGTCAGTCAGAGAAAGACAATTATCATATGATCTCACTGATATGAGGAATTTGAGAAACAAGACAGGATCATAGGGGAAGGGAGGGAAAAATGAAACAAGACGAAACCAGAGAGGGAGACAAACCATAAGAGACTCTTAATCTCAGGAAACAACTGAGGGTTGCTGGAGTGGTGGGGGGGGTAGGAGGGATGGGATGGCTGGGTGATGGACATTGGGGAGGGTATGTGCTATGGTGAGTGCTGTGAATTGTGTAAGACTGATGAAATAGTAAGACTGAAACAAATAATATGTTATATGTTAATTAAAAAAAAAAGTTACATAGTGGACAGCCTAGTTAGGGGCCAGGTGGAAGACAAGGCTGAGACCCAGAGATTTAATAGTGCCAAAAAAAAAGCTTAGATTGGGCCAAATCAGTGAGGAGAATCATGGGATTCTACTGTGCTGAGAGAAAAGATTCTCAGTGTCTCCAGATGCAAACCTTGGTGCTAAAAGCCAACAGAGTTCCAAGAGATGAGATGGAATAAAGGGTCACTCACTGGAAGCAGAGAGGATCCATATTTGGTCAAGCACAACATGAGAACATACCTGCTTCCCCAGAAGCCATCTTGGGAAGGATTGGCAATGGTAGGGAACTTTGGGAAGAGAAACAAAGCTGTGGCAGGGAGTTAGAACTTTGAATTTAGTGACTTTATCCAAAAGGACTTAGTAAAATAGAAAGAAGCTGCTTTAAATGAAAAAGAAATAACAGACTCCTTTCATTGGCAAGATTGAGCTTTATCTCACGACCCAATAAGAATTGGGAACATGAGCAAGACAGAAGCAATTATAGACAATAAAAAATGCTACATAATCTTGCACATCTGAGGTAGTGTGCTCATTTTTTTATCCTGATACATATAAACCAGATTTTAATTCTCTTCTTTGTGCCTTCAATTGGCTATTATTTCCTTTGGAATCTAAACTCAATAGCAAGCACTGCACAGTGTGATTTGGCCTAGTTCTAAATCCTTAATCTTTTCATTCTATTTTTCTTCCTGCTCAGTGAAATGCAACTGCACTAACCCTCTGTCCAGCCCTTGGATAAGCCAAGCTCTTTTCCCAACCTGGGCCTTTGCTCAGTTTTCCCCTTTCTGGAATGTTCTATGTTCCCAATATTCACACGGATGGCTCTTTGGTATTCTGTGGTTTCAGTTTAAATGTTACCTCTATGATGACGTCTTTCCCTATCTAAAATAAATGTCTCCATCCCCCATCAATAATTGTGGATAATTCCTAAAGATATACTATTTCATATCATAATCTTATTTTGTAGCACTCCTTACAATTATTGCACCTATCTGTTCTTTGTCCCCACAAGTAAATTATAAACTCCATAAGGGCAGCAATCATATTCATACTGGTCACTGCTGCTTTTCCAGTACCAGCTCAGTCATTTGTACATAGTAAGTATTCAACAGACATTTGTGGATGAAAAACTAAATATTCCATTTTCAATGTTTCCTTATTAGTTACAGAATTAAGTTAAATATCTTATATCACCATTACATAACTTCCGTTGACTTTGTAAATATACTTCCTACTTTTTTCCACAATCCATATACTTAACAAAAAACCCTGAGATACTTATTAGTTCCAATTTTTGTCCTGTAAATTCTTATCTTTGTATCTTTTTGCTTATATAACTTTTTTGATCTGAATAGTCCTTTTCAATCTCTGAAGATTTTAGTCTTATTTATTATTTAAAGTTCTTCCCACATACCACTTTCCCTATGAGGCTTCTATCAGCCTTTGTTTGATGCACTGTAATCTGATGGAATTTTATCTTTACCTATCTAAAACTATGTGGGGTGTATGGGTGGCTCAGTCGTTAAGTGTCTGCTTTTGGCTTAGGTAATGATCCCAGGGTCCTGGGATCAAGCCCCACATTGGGCTCCCTGCTCCTTGGGAAGCCTGCTTCTCCCTCTCCCACTCCCTCTGCTTGTGTTCCTCCTCTCACTCTCTCTCTCTCTCTCTCTCTGTCAAATAAATAAAATCTTTAAAAAAGAAAAAAAAATAGAACTGTCTCATCTGAACTATCCCCATGTATATATGTATGTATGTATATAGACACACACTTTTTTCTTGTCTGTTAGTGGATAAATACATAAGATGCATGGATTTATTCTTTGGTTCATTGGTTCGCTTAGTACTATGTCTTTCATGTGAATAAAAGCACTAAATAAATACTGGATATATATGTTAAAAAAAAGGAAAATTATTTTTAATAGTACCATCCTTCTGTAAACTGCTTTTGACATCAGCATGCATGCTATAAATAATACCTAAGAAGTTAAAACCACTCCCAAACCATAAATTTGCTAAATTCCCATCTATATCTTTTTTTTTAAGAGTTTATTTATTTATTTGACAGAAAGAGAGAGAGCACAAGCAGGGGGAGCAGCAGAGGGAGAGGGAGAAGCAGGCTCCCCACTGAGTAGGGATCCCGACGTGGGGCTCGATCCCAGGTGCCTGGGATCATGACCTGAGCTGAAGGCAGCTGCTTAACCAACTGAGCCACCCAGGCGCCCCCCCCATCTATATCTTTTAAAACATCTAAAAATCTTCATAATTATTAAAGGGAAAGATTGAGTGCAGAGACAGAAGGAACAGAAGTAGCATGTTTTAGGCTTTTGCCAAGTACTAGATATTGTACTAAGAACTTCATTTACATTGTCTAATTTTAATTTAAGCCTACAATATCTCTATGAAGTAAATGTGATGTTAATTTTTTGAAACATCCGATTTAGGGAAGAACTAGGAATAATCCACGACAAATATGGAGTCATATTTGCAAAATTAAAATGCCACTGTTGCTGAGAGTTCCACACCAAAGAACAGTTTTCAGTTGAATAAAAAGAGAAGTAGCTGAGGGAATCCACCACAGATTTAAAGAATATTATAAGAATTAATCCTTAAGAAATACTAAGGTGAAAAATTGTTCTACCAAAGGGTATTTTGTCAAACTCACATAAAGAGTCAGAATAGATATTAGCAAAGACAGGGAAATTAAAGGACTGTCATTAATTTATAAAGAGGAATGTTAATTAAAACCCAAAAGGAATCTGGGAAAAATTACTTCCATTATTTATTTCAAGAAATCTTTTGAACTGCTAATGAGAACATTTGGATTATCTCAGGAATAATTGCTTAGTGTTTATTGTATCAAATTATGAATTTCTAAAGTTAAGGTGAAGGAGAGAGATTAGTCACAGATGAAAGAAAAAAATAATGTAGCAACACAGAAATAAGAAATTGGTAAATAAAATATAGGTTAAGCTTAGACTTGGGTAAATAGAAAGTAGGATAAAGCATAGGCACTTAAAAAAAAACACCTAGGGTTCAACAGTTACAATGGCATCTGGAGATTTGCCCCTTATGGCAAATCTTGCTTTCCCATTATTACATCTAGGGATTCAGAAAACGGATGCTTGAAGAAAGGAGGGAGAAGAGGAAGAAGAAGGCATTATTACTGAGAAGCTGGACTTCTCTACAGAATCCAGGAAGGTTTTTTTTTTTTTTCATGGACTATAAGGCCAAGAAAATGTTAAGAAAGTGCAATAGATGGACCATGCTCACCATATTGCCAGTGATCTCCTGCAAACGGATCTTCGGTTCACAAGAGAAAAGTTTATGCCAACCACAAATCCCGGCCAGCATCACTCTCATGGCCTCAAAACTCATCAGGCACACAACAGTTATTTATTCCTCCCTCTGATCTCTCTCCACTGCATTCATTTGTTATTGCAAACTGCCAGAACAGAACTCAGCAGAAAGGATAGAGAAACGAATGACCTTGGGTCACTTCTCATGTCTACGGCATTCTTGGTAGAGGTTGAGGTAGAGAGGAGATGGGGCATCTGTTTCTTCTTGAGTTTTGCTCATTTTCATGTACTCCAACTGGCACTGTAAGAGTTGGGTAGACGGAAGGGAAGACCCTAGATGAAAGCCAGGAGAGAGCGACAGCTTCGCTGGGACCTGTGGACAACCGGCTGGCTCAGGAAGAAGTCTCACAGAGCACAAGGGGTCATAAAATGGGGCCACGAGCCATTCACACACACAGACGGTTGACACACATTGGCCTGGATGGATTTTCCTTCACCTCAGAGTGAATAGATAGATTAAGAATACTTAAATCTAAAATAAAGATAAGAACAAGCTGAAGTAATGAGACATAATGGGCTTATAGGATAATTCTTTTACAAAACCAGAAGGAGTTTCTTTCAAAGAAAACTGGCATTTTTCAAGTGTACAAAGAAATATGGGCTCTCTGAAACAGAATTGGAATACAATCAAGAGAGAATGGGATGGGATAAAAAAGACAAAGTGAGGAAATAAGAAGATGGGTAAGAAAAGGAAAAGTCACAAGGAAATTAAAAATGCAATTGCAGAATTAAAACCATTAATGGAGGAAGAAAAGACAGATTTAGCTTTACAAACATGGAATCAGTATGTGAATGCAACCGAGAGGCTGTGAATAATGTTTAGGAAAAGAGTAATGCATGAAAGAAGTGAGGAAGTGGAATGATAGGATGGAAATTGGGAAGAATTTTTAAGAATTGTAGGTACACCATTAAAACACATCAGAATAAGTGAAACAGACAAGTGATTAATAAATTGAAGAAAATTTCCATGAAAGAGAGGCAATGTTAACCTTTCTGGATTTTGGCTCTGAGTGGACCTCTCTGACATGCCACCTTCCTTCAGACCTGCACACATATTAATGCAATTTACTATCTATCTAACTATAGCATCATAAGGTATTTAAGATAGAGAATATTTCATTCTTTGACCACTCCAAAAATCTCTTCCATAAAGATTTTTGCAATGCAGAGAGTAATTAATCTCTTAGCCTTCTCCTTTCTAGGTCAGACACCAGTAATCCATTTTATTTTTTCTTCAAATAACCAGTTTTCTATGGAAGTAATCATCTGTGATAGTCTTCTATGGTAGCACAACATTCTTTTGTAAGATATGATTACATCAGTTGAATATGGTAGTGTAAAATGTGTGAGAGAAAATAGACTGTGGTAAATATGTTGCTTCTATTTCTTGCAGATCAATCTCTTTTAACATTTTGGTGTTAACATATTTATATTTCAGGAGTCAAAGAATAAATATCAGCATTTATAGCAGATGGCTCTGGAATATCCTTATTTGGAGATTTTTTAAAAATTGTGCTAAAATATACATAACATAAAATTTACCTTTTTAACCATTTTAAGTGTACAGTTCAGTAACATTAAGTACATTCATGTTGTGCAACCATCATCACTATCTATCCCCAGAACCTTTTTCATCCTCCAAAACTGAAACTCGATACCAATTAAGCAATTATTTCCTATTCCCCTATTTTCCTAGCCAATGGCAACCACCATTCTACTCTGTCTCTATGGATTTGACTACTCTATCTACCTCATATAAATGGAATTATACACTATTTGTACTCTCTTGACAGGCTTATTTTACAAAACATAACGTCTTCAAGTTTCACCCATGTTGTAGTCAGAATGTCCCTCCTTTTCAAGGCTGTGTAATATTCCACTGTATGCATAGACCACATTTTATTTATTCATTCATATGTTGATGCATCCTTGGGTTGCTTTCATCTTTTGGCTGTTGTGAATAATGCTGCTGTGAACATAGGTATCCAAATATCTGTTCAAGTCCCTGCTTTCGATTTTTTTGGAGAGTGGATTTGTTGGATCACTTGGTAATCTATGTATAATTTTTTGAGCAACCACCAAACTGTTTTCCACAGTAGCTGCATTAGTGTATATGCCCACTTGTCATCACAAGGGTTCCAATTTCTCCAGGGTCTTGGCGATCTTCAACACATTTTTTTCCTCTAGATGGAATGATTATGAGTTGAGAAAGACAGGAAGATCTAGGTGACTTTTAAAACCCCACATGTCTTGTCACCTGTGATGCATTGTCTTCAAGGAAGAGCTTAGTGAATAGTTCTTTGCTTGCCCCAAAGAGTTAATAAAACTTTTATTAATACGTGGCTTTCTCTTAGAGAACAGATAACATGCCCAACTTAACCTTTCGATACACATAGCAATATCTCGTTCAGTGCATATGCATCCCCAGTTCTGCTATTGATACTATAAGAATGAAGTATCTGGAGGATGGAGAGAGCGTTACATTTATTGGTATTGGTGTGTTCAAATGGAAATAAAAATAGAAGGGTCTTGTCTTGGGTGAATTCCCCCAAAACAGACCCCAACATGAAGATCTGTGTAAAAGTGATTTATTATGAAGTGCTCCCAGGAGAGACCTTTAGGGGAATGGGCGAGGAGGGAAAGAGAAAGGAGGCAAGCCACGCAAGGGAGCCCTGTTTCTCCTCAGAGCCACTTTGGCTCAGTCCTGCACAGAAACTCTAGAGGTAAGTTGGGTTACACCACAGAGTTGTCCCAGTCAGGGGCAAAAAGGCCAGAGTATTCTGCAGCTATTGCTGAGGTGTGATCAGGGATTTCCAGCTCTCCTGTGCATGCAGGCAAAGTGGGTTCTGGCAACCTGGGGCAGCCCCCCAACAAAAAGTCATGGCTATTGCCTGTTGGGATTGCAGCCCTACTGTGCATGTGCATGAAAATGGTAGAAGGATCCAAGGGGATAGAGCAGAGCACTGTGGCCTCTGCCACAGATGTCAAAAAAAGTATGTAGCCTGAGGGTAAGAATAGACAGGCAGGGATGAGGGTTGGGTGCCTTTAATGTCAGCCATTTAATAAAAATAACTTGAAGAAAGAACTTTGTATCAAAACTTTATTTATTAAACAAAAAATGCACCATTGGAATAACATTTCTATAAAAAATGAATATGAGACTGTTCTACAGTGATTACAAAACCCCTTTTCCTCGTGTGGTAGTATACAAGATCGAGTGTAGAAACAGTCACCGTTTTAAACTGTAAGCAAGTATCCTTTCTCATAGAACAAGATTTACACTTAAATATTGCAATCACTAGTCTAATTTGGTTAACAATGCTAGAGTCTTGACAATTTAAAGAAACTCTTTGTAGGCTCAAAATACCTTTTTCTTTTTTTTAAAGGTGTTTTGTAGCAACAAAAAATTTCTTTTTTCCACTAAGGCTAGTTAAAGCTGTAGTATACCCATTTCTACCAAATAAACCTACCACTAGCACAATAACAGTTTGAATTGCAAAGCCCTTTGAGAGAATGAGTAGCATTGATCTGCAAAATGCTAGCAGACTATTTTAGATTTGGTGTTATCTTGTTTGAATGACCCTGGAAAGGGAGAAGGTGGTAATGATGAAGCTTCAGTGGAGGCTTTGCCTGGACGCATCCTCATACTCAGCAATGGACAATTCATTTCCAAAGTGGTCCCTCTGAGATATGGAACACTGCAGCTTTAATAGCCATATCTAGATTCCCAACCAGATCTCCCTTTTTATCATAAATTATCCAAAAAGAAGCCACTCTAAATAATAAATTAAATATTACTTATAAAAAGTACACCCCGGACCCACCCACCCATCCCCCAAACAAGCTGACAATTCACCAAGGTCAGAATTGTCAGGTTTACCCTACAATAATAAAAAACAGCCCTTCTCCTCCTCTCCAACATTCCTTTCTTGCATCTGAAAATAACACTTTCAGCACACAGTGAGATCCCTTGGCCCATGCATCTGTGACATCTTGCAGAGTTTTGCTGTTGCTGTCCAGCCAACAAAAAAATTATAGGATGACACTGTGCAAAGGCTCTCTACTGAGAGCAGGAGAAGTCCTTCAGAGAGTGCGGCCAGAAGTCGCCAAGTGAACGTTACCCAGCGGCGGCAATGCAGAGCCCAGAAGTGATATTTATTTGCTGATATGGGCATGGTATTTGTCTCTTATGTAACCTCACTGACCAGGAAATAGGCATTTCTTTTCATCATTACCTTTTGGAAGCAGGTATTTGGATAGCAAAGTCCACTGAGGCATGGGAATGTGTATTTTTCATTGGAATGGAATATTGCACAAAGTATCTACGATTTTCTAAGTAATGTAATTTAAAACAGGGGAACCCCATGGAAAGCTATTCTGTGCAATAGTTAAGTGATTTCTGAAAGTCACTAGAGAAATAGACACCATGAGTAAAATGTTGCTTTGAAAGTAATTTTAAAAAGAGAGAGATGGCGGATGTGAGTGTGTATGCCTGCTTCTGAAGCTCTGCTAGGTTACGGGCTCTGTATTGTATATATGGTTATGAACAGGCAAGGGAGGCTACTCTGGCCTTCAGGACGGTCTGTGATCGTATGAAGTCAACTAGTTGATTGAGGGAGGGAAAGCAACCTTATTCCACATCTATCTGAAAATTCAGAGGATTTTGTTTTCTCTAAACACACCTAAAACTAGGAAATTTTTTCTGTCTCTCTCTTATGGACTAGAGATGGAAATTCTAAAACCATAAGAAGTCTGAGTCTGGGATACAATTTCATCTGAAATGGTAAGGTGATTTCTTTAGAGGTGACATTTTTTTGTTGTTGTTGTTGGAGTGACAGTCCAGCTGCCAAATGAAACCCTCTGTTAAATTTGGAGACTTTAGATGTTTCTCTAAACAAAGTCAACAGCCAGATGTATCAAAAGGGTGGATAACAATGAGCAACCATCTTCAAACACAGACTATGAAGGTTTTCCAGGAAAACCTCTACTTAGAGATTCTTTATTGGAGAAGTTGTGAGTGCCAAACTTTAAAGTTTCCAAATATTGATGGGAATGACACACTAATGCTGGGCCACTCTCCTTTTGTAGCTCCTACTGAGGCAGAGGACCAAACATACATGTCATTTCAAGCACCCCATATTTTGAAGAGAAAAATGTTATAGCTAATCCCTCATGGGAAACTTTAATAAGTTTACCTCTTAAATCTTGATCTGTTTCTCTCCATTTTTTTTCCAGATTGTTCAATTGAGTGTGCATTTTATAACATCCAAATGTGAAATTCCATTGTTTACATATTCTAGAAGGTTATAGCATATTCTACAAAGAGGTTGCTATGACTTTTTTTTTTTTTTCCGAATATGAATCGCTAAGAAATATTTAACTTTTGGCTAGAGCATCCTCCTGCCTTATGCATTTTGAGCTCTCTGCATTTTTGTGAGTTTCACAAATGAAGAAATTTCTAGAGGAAAGAAAAATAGCTTTCTCATCGGTATGAAATACAGAAGAAAAATACCAGACTTTTTCAAGAGGAGGCTCTTGCCTGACAGTTCAGCCCAATGCAGGGGAGTCCTGAGCATGCCCTGCCACGTTTTATTTTCTTCTTTTTCAGGGAGAAATGAGTCCTGGTGGCAGAGCTGCTGGTTGGCTGTCAAGCATCGCCCTGCGGGAGTCAGAGAGATTTATGAGCTTAAAGAGCCCTGTATGTTATGAACTAGTCTCGGAGTAAGGAACAAAATAGAGGCTATCTTGCAGTCTTCACAGATTGCTTCTTGTCAAGAGATCAGAAGACTGGAAATTAAACAGTTACCTGAAAATTTGAGCAGGCAGTTATATACACATGTGAACTCTTTGGCAGAGTGAGGAGCAGAGCTTTACAAAAGTTGTGGCAAAGTCATTGCATATTAAAATCATTGGCAAAAGCACAGAAGAGTCTCTTGAGAGAATTTAAATGGATTCTACTGTATCTTCAAGGCATGAAGCAAGACTTACTAGCAATACCAATTACTAAAATAAAGCATTGTATTTCTTTAATGAAGAAAGCTTCAAGAGCATGCACCAGAAATGTGCTGAAAACAAATAATGCATGTTTTCATGTAGTTTTAAAAATTTTTATTTATTAAGGTCAGGGACTTTGACTAGAGTCATTGAGAATTTTGTGAAGAATGCTATTCTCTTGATTGTCCAGATACAGTCTATACTCAATCTGAAATTTGAGATTTGTAGCCCATTCCAAACAGAGCACTCAGGATGACATTCCTTGGATAACAAATACCATCAGAGAATGTTACTTATTTATTAGTATTAGAAATGGGGGAGGCATTCTAGGACCTCGAGAGGGTAAAGCTAGCCTAATGAACATTTTCTGAAGTAATGAATTATTTCTGCAAGATTCAACATTATGTTAGGAAATGCCTTGTTCCCGGTCAGTGGAGGGTTGTCTACCTAAGTGTCCAGATTTTGAAGAAGAGTAATCTGCTCCATAGAATAACGTCACATAGCTCTTCAGAAGAACTTCAAGAAAATCTTAGTAAATTGAATAAGCACTCTTGTTGAAGGAACAATTTCACAAATGGACCGGACTTTCTAATGAACCATTTGAACGACCCCTCTCTTTGACATCAGATTTCCTTCCCGACATAAAACTGTAAAAAAATAATCTGAATTATTACTTCTGTTACAGTGCCATTTTGCTCAAAATATTTTATTCGGGGATTCATATATAATTACCCACCTAATAAAAGGAGCTATTAGGTTGTAAAGATCCTATCCCTTCCATGCTCTTTTAAAATTATGACCTACTCAAGCTTGAAATCAAAGAGAGCTGAAAGGAATAATTCAGCTGAAACTCTCTTATTGGGTTTTCAAGTCGCCTAACTGACAAATATGCAAACTAGCTCCCTTTTGGCAATTCAGCTGCATAAACAGGGATTAACTCCAAATGCGGCTGAAAATTTAGAAACTAAAAGGGTGCACACAAAATGTTCTTAATTTCACCTAGTTCCAAGCTGTAGATAAACATGGTGTTAGCAGTTTAAAATTCTAGTTCAATGAAGATGCAGCTCTGGAAAGTATCCACTGGATTTATAATGTGTCAGAAGTATCAAGTGACACCTTGCCCTCTGCTCCTCTCTGACTCTGGGCAGGCGTAGTGTAGAAGGTTCCCTTGACAACAGGGCCTGGTGGTCACCACTGACCAATACTGCCCCCTCTAAGTCAGTGAGGAGCCTGTTGGAGGAAGTGACATCACTCAAGAACAGGTACCCGTGAAACTGCCTTCCATTTTCCTTCCCTTCCTCAGGGCCTGTTCTCAGGGAGTCTGCCATTTCCACAGAGGGTGACAGGGATGTTGGTCAGGAGGCCAAGCGATGTGTGGAGCCGGCCACCTCGCCCAAGGCTGGCTGCCAAGGAGAACTCAGGGAGGGACAGGATGAAGGGGGGAGCTCTTCTGGCCCGACTTCTGAGGAAGATGGCCGTGGTGAAGCTTTGAAATGTCATCACAGTGTGATAT
Source organism: Mirounga leonina (assembly GCF_011800145.1). NCBI lineage: Eukaryota > Metazoa > Chordata > Mammalia > Carnivora > Phocidae > Mirounga > Mirounga leonina. Next base: position 20,916,114 of record NW_023270854.1, read on the forward strand.
GGCACAAAAGCCACCCCAATTGAAAAGTGTCCTGTTACAAGCTTAAGCACATAATTACCGTGTGTCTGAGAAGACTGCATATTGTATCCTCTTTCAGGAAACGGATTGCTGCTGGCTGGATGCCCCTAGTTGCAGATTTTTACTTCCCTGTTCTCCAGACATAAATATTAACCAAGGGTGGATTTACAAATACTTGCTAAAATGGGTGAATTTTACCGCCACTGGCTAATAACCACCACTTGTGCAAGATGAATGTCTGAGTTACAAAACATAAGCATTCACTGCCTTTTGTTTGTTTACTTATTTACTCTTTGTGCTGTCAAGAAAACATCCAATCCTTTGGTGCTATGTGGCGGGAGAATTTCCATGGGTGCTCTGTACTTTGAAGTTGCAAACAAAATAATGAGCTTGCACTGATTTGCCATGGCATGGTACAGGCTTGGATAACGCACTTGCATTTTGTAAGACTAGACCTACACAGAAAGGAAATGACAGGCCTCACTGAAGGAAAACCCAAGCCTTAGTTAGGACAGTGTGGTCACTGCAGTGGCAAAGACCCAGGACTCGGCTAGCAGCTTCAGCCTTGACATTGCAGTGAGGATGGATCTTTGCTTTTGTTTAGGGGCCCCATGGTAACCATTGTGAATTTCCTGATACCTATGAAAGAAGGGATGCTTTTTCCCTCCGGACTGCTTCAGGATCTTCCGTAACTGAGTGGTCCTGGTGGTTGACCTGTATACCGGTCAAGAGTTCTTGGACACAGGTGTGCTGCTGATGGGTAATTGGTATGCTGCAAAGTTCCCGGAAAAATACACCTCATCAATTGGGTAAGACGTGTTAAAAGGCCGAGCCTGTGATGGCATTAAGTTGCTTCATTAGCCCTTCCAAGCTTGCCATCTGCTCACTCAAATCATCCTGTTCATACACCTGCAGAAAGAACGAGAACAAAGAGTTAGGACACGTGAAGGGGCACCTGGGTGGCTCAGTTGTTAAGTGTCTGCTTTTGGCTCAGGTCATGATCCCAGGGTCTTGGGATCGAGCCCTGTGTCGGGCTCCCTGCTCCTCGGGGAGCCTGCTTCTCCCTCTCCCACTCCCCCTGCTTGTGTTCCTGCTCTCGCTCTCTCTCTCTCTGTCAAATAAATAAATAAAATCTTTTTTTTTAAAGGACGGGCGAATATCGACACCTCCTTTTATGAAGGCAGTGGCCACATCTAGTTGGTTTACTTTGTGTTATCAAGCATGACACAGTGGCCCACAGCCATAGCAAGAGGCTGTGCTCAGAATATAATCACTGAATGAAGATGTTGGTAATAAAAGAGGTAGTGATGAGAGGAATGACTGCATCGTGTTTCACTAACTTCATCCCTGTGTCGAGGAAAAAGCTTTAGAGTAAAAAAAAATCTCATTTCATATCAAGTTCTACCAGCGTAGAACTGTGTGGTCTCGGATAAGTTAGTGAGCCTCTCTGATCCACAGCTTTTCTCAGCTATAAAATGATGATGGTCATCTATTTCATAGGCTATTCTGAGCACCTTGTGGCCTGTTTATCACAGTGACCAGCACAGGGTGCATATTCAGTATGTTGCTCCTTTTTCCTTCCCGTAGGTCACCCAGCAGGATCTGAACAGAATGTCTATCACCATGTTCCTTTTTTTCATAACACAACGTACGTACATTTTTGTGAGGGAGTTTGATGGGCTTTGCTTGACCAATGAAAGGTCTGAAGATTATGACTTTAGTTTGTGTGTGGAAAGAAAATTCTCACCCCAAACCAGAGTTGCCTGTATGCACAGTTGTAAAGGCAATATTCTAGCACATTTGACTGGTGGGTACAATGAAGAGGTTGAACTGAGGAAGTCTTGGAAGTCTTAGTGAACATACATAGTCTCTAGAACTCTCACTGGGAGCCACGAGAATCAGGGCATTAGTAATACTGGATCATTAGTTATCACAGAACAGATACCCCCATTGCTGGCCTCAGAAATTCTGACGCAGTTAAGATGGTTACAATCTCTCTCTCTCTCTTTCTCTCTCTTTAAAGCTTCCCAAGTAATTTTGATGGCTAGCCAGTGGAAGAAATAAGGCTGTGGTATTGATTGGAATCCCGTTCTTTCATATACTTGCTCATTTTGTGTTGAATGGGAATAACAAGCTTGCCTCATTGGGTAGCTGGGAGGATTCAATAAGTCAGTGTTGGTGGGTCTTACCTGCTCAATAAATGTTAGTTTTTCTTTTCTTTTCCAACATACCCTTTATTTTGTTTTTTGTTTTTTTTAAAGATTATTTATTTATTTATTTATTTGAGAGAGAGAGAATGAGAGAGAGCAAGCACAAGAGAGGGGGGAGGGTCAGAGGGAGAAGCAGACTCCCTGCAGAGCAGGGAGCCCGATGCGGGACTCGATCCTGGGACTCCAGGATCATGACCTGAGCCGAAGGCAGTCGCTTAACCAACTGAGCCACCCAGGCGCCCTCCAACATACCCTTTATTTTGAATAATACAGACCTGTCCTGCTTGATTATTCTTGTCCATCAATTTGATTAAGTTATTGAAACAATGAGGCCTGAGTCATGATTTCTAGCTCTGAGTAGGATGGAAAGCATTACTCACTACCTGGTCAGAATGGGTATGTAATCCTGCCAAATAAATACCGTTGATCCCAAGAGCATACCACTAGAGATTATATGGGGGATGGGCACTAACCTACTCTAGCCACTAAGGAAACAGCTCGAATGCATGATATTAAATATGTTGAAAATGGTACCTTCTTATAGAAATCTCAGCATACCAATGAATGGTCATATACCACATAATCTCCAGAGCTTAATGGGGATTGAAAAGTAGTCAGTTTTGCTCAAAAGACTGGTCTACATATGAAGGGAGAGGTTGAAGGGAGGTGATCAGTTGGTAAGTCATTTCTTAACTGTTGTTTGGGTTTTTTTTTTTTTTTTTGAATTATCTAGCTATCATTGTCCAACACAGCAACCACTAGCAATATGTAACTACTGGATTTCTGAAATGTGACTAGTCTGAATTGAAATGTGTATATATATAAAATACACACCAGATTCTGAACACTTGGTACAAAAATGTAAAATATCTTTTTGACAAATTTTTATATTTATTGCATGTTGAAATGATAACATTTTGGAAATACTGGGTTAGATGAAAGATGGTATTAAAATTTAATCTCATTTATTTTCACATCTTTTAATGTGGCTTCTAGGAAATTTAAAATTACACATGTAGTTCACATTATATTTCTATAGGGCAGTGTTGGTCTAGTTTATTTGCCCTATTTCTGTGTATCCTTTAATGTATAATCTTACTGCTTTTAATACTATAGCTTTGACTGTCACTCTTTAGAATCAACCTTAAATACAAATATGGGCCACCTGACATAATTCCTTATGAGATGAGATATATTACATAAATTTAGGAATTTGACCTGACTTGAGGTATGGCCAACAGCCCTGAGACTAAACGAATACTGCACTCTAAATTTGAACCTTTTTAAAGTATACGAAATGTATATTAATCATATACTTCTGCCAAATATTCACACACAAACACATATCCAGATTCCTTGGTTTCCATGTTGTTAAAATACCTTATAGTTTGTAGTACCAAAAATGATAAAGTCAAGAAAAAATTTATTGTTCATTCAAATGAGATGATTCTAACTTGTTTTTCTCATCTTTTTTTTCTCCCCTTCCACTGTGATTTCTCAAGGTATATGATATGATAGTTCTTTGTTCTCTTTTTAAATGTTTTCTCTTCAAATATATTCAGACACACTCCAGAGTTTTCTAAATCTCTGCCTTTAGGCAACATCTTTTCAAATATCTTTTATAATGCATTTTTGGGAGAACTCTTAAACTCTCTTTTGCTCTCTCAAAATTTAGATTTTTTTTGGTCTCCATTTATTTTCTTTCTGAGTTTTCTAATTTGATCACATTTTAGCTTCTTCCTCTAGTTAGCAAATGTTTTCTCTCAAATAACTAAATTTTCTCCTCTTATTTTCTAATTATGTCAGTTCCTTCTCTTTTTTCTTCTTAAACTCCTGCCTTCATTTCTTCATTTTGTATTTTTTTCTTCTCAATTCTATATTTCTAGGCTACTGTGTGATTTTAGAAGCGACGTGTCTGATAACTTCAGAAAAGTTTTCAGAGTACAGCTTTTGTTACTATTTTTTCGTTGTTGTTGTTTTAAAGAATCATCATATATGTAGTCAAATGCCAAGGTATGTCAACCCATTGCAAGGAAATACATATATATACCTGTATGTGTATGTATGTATGTAAAGTCACACATTATTTAAATCTGCTTGATTTTTAAGATTGGTTTTTAAGTATAGCAACGGTCACTGCTTCACCTGACGCAGCATAAATTTCAAGGATAGCCTTACATTGGCTGGATCCTCTGTTGCTTTGTGGCTCTCCTCGGATACTTCAGGGGCCGTTGGCACAGATACAGGAAGCAAAGGAGATCTTGCCTTTCCAGCCAACCCAAGAGAGGCTGTTTTAACATGAGTCTTGGGAAGAGTAGGTCCTGAAATAGAAAACACAGAGTGATGAAAGTAATGTATAAAACATTCTGGGGAGCAATCTCTCAAGCGTGGAAGCCAACTCCAGTGGGTTGGCATTGATTTTAGGTTATTGTTCATTCTGTAGTATAGAGATGAATTATGACACAATGAATGGGCTCATTTTATTTCTACTGAATGGAAGACAAATTCTGATTAGGCCTCTCCAGACGAAGCTCCACCAGTCATATGTAATTTCAAGTGGATTCCAAATCATGCTGTGAAAGGTTGCCTGGGAGCTCCAGACTGTTCATCACACCCTACCGAGTGTCAGTGGAACTCATTTGGTGCCAGTCCCAGCTTTGGGCCAGAAAGCCCTAAGCTAGCTTGCCTAAGCAAAGCCTCAATTGTTTAACAGTACCAAGGAATATTTGTACAGTTAAAAGAGATGGTCACTCTTGACCTATAAATGACTATTAGATGTTATAGTAAAAGAAAGTCCTACTGGCTAAACTCATAGAATCTCATTATTAATTCTCTTTTGGGAAAGAAAAAAGATATTATTCTGTCCTGATCAGTATAGCTTCTCTCAATAAAATAAAATCATTTGTGGGAATTGCTGAATTTCTACTAGATGAACTTTCTGTCTGTTATAAACAATGGCTACCTTTTGTTTTTGGATCTGAAATTTGCCTTATAAATCCTGCTTAGCTTAGAGCACTAATTAATATAATTTGTCCTTATAGCCTAAAACAAAGGTTTTATGAAGGCTTATTGAATTGGCTAGTATACCTCACATACCTAAGGACTTTGTCATTCTGAGCTTTGTAACCAAAACCTCAGCACAGAGGGTATTGAATTATGAGACTGACACAATACCTACTGTGCTAACGAGGCACCTCGGAGGGTATTGAATTAAACCACGGAAAGAAGTTTGCCTGAGTTCTTTTGTATCATCAACAATGAGTTCTAATGATCCCAATGGTCTATTAATATGTATTTTGGGGAAAATGTTTTGTTCTGATCATACTTTGGTAAATATAATTCCAGTTAATAAAACTCAGAGGTTATTTTACAATCAAAGAAATTGTGGGCATTTGTTTATTGGGAAAAAAAATAATAGAACAGTCTAAGGGGCCAGCAATTGGGTATATGCTATGCAAAATAATGATAAATCATAACACAGCACCTTTTCTCATACTTTCATATTTATATGGCCTAGCATGAATTCCTTCATACTTACATTCTTTCACTCTTAAACTTCAGGGATCAAAAGTTTGCAATTGGAGTGACTAATCACTAGAGGGTGATCTTAAGTTTTTGGTAGCTCAGATGAAAAGAAATATAAAAACAGGAGGAATGTGAATCATTTTCTTTAAGAGAGGAAATAATATTTACTGAGTGTCTACTAAGCTCCAGACCTATGGTAAGTACTTTAAGTCATTTTAGGCCAAAAAACATAGTGGGGAAGAATTTGGGATTTATCAGTCCAGTCTACATTCAGATCCTGGAAAGCTCAACTATGCACTAGCTACGTAATCCCTTGGTCAACTGACTTAACATCTGTTGGCCTGTTTCTTCTGTAAAATGGGAATGATAATTTGGGAGGGATTAAATAAGATTATGTAATTAAAGGGGCTGATCCCTATAACTTGTTCAAAGAGGGCACCCTGTTACGAATATTTAATTGTCAAAACAATATGTGAATTTTTAGTTCACATATGAGGATGTTAAAGTGGAGAGAAGAAACAAAGTAACTTACCCAAGCTCACACATTTAGGAAAGGGCAGGCAGGTGTGTACCAAGATCTATCTAACTCCACTGAGCAAATTAAGGGTTTATCATAATATGTTGATCTAGCCCATCCAATTAAAGTTAGCTTTTTGAAGAAGCAATGTAGAAGACCATGAGATCTAGTTCAAAGACTGTAAGTAACTTCAGGGTAGAAACTACTTCTTACATTGTTTTGTATTTTCTCATGGTTGAATTGGGTTTTAACACAAAGGGGAAAACAACATTCTAATAAACTCCAGCATCGATCTAAACTACTTTTATTACTATGCTATTTAAATATATACAAGCTGAACACATGGCAGAGCTTTTATAAACTTGGAATTCTTATACTATGCTATAAAACCGCTGCGAATTGTGCAAAACCAAAACACATTTAAAATTAAATAGCAAAGTCCTAGAAAAATAGCACAATTTCAATTAACATCATTAATTTAATATGATGAATGAGTTGGTTTGGCTAAAACAAAACAGCCCTATAAATGTGGCCCTGACTGCTATGGCAGAAGTCATCGTGGGTTGGTCTTACGTGCTCAGTTTAAGACTACCGATTTCCTCTGGTTGAATAACAGGAAAACCTTCTTTCTTCTGGAGAATGTAATGCCAGCTGGTCTCCACTGGATGTGAACAAACTCTTTGTATATTAAGTCTCCCTCTGTCATTTTCTCTTTAGCTTCTGACTATAAATGCAATGTTTCTGGAGCTAACTTAGTTCTAAACTCAAATACAAAGGCAGAACTAAAACCCCTGGCAAAGTGGTGCTATAAAATGGCTCTCCAGAGGCTCCAATATGTGTAGTTCACATTAATATTGCAGGTGATTACTTAAGTGAAAGCACAAAGTTTAAAGAGGAATTTTCATTGAGGACTGGTGAACCTTGAGAACCGATCTAGTGAACCCCTACTTCGAGTCACATTTCCTGAATTATGCTTATCTTCCCCTCTAGAATGTTCACCATGTTCTGCTTAAACCTGAGTTTAGCTTTATTGCCATAGAAAGCTGCTTCTATTAGAACATTCCATGAGCCACCTCTTCCTTCCCTATATTTAACAGAGTACGTGCATTTTGAAAACTAACACAGATTTCTGTACATATCTTCTATTTATTTATTTTTGCTATGATTTTGACTTACATGTTCTTGATTATGAAATCTATGTTATTTAAAAATTTTTAGCTTTGAAATTTTTATTTTATATATATATTTAAAGATTTATGTATTTATTTTAGAGATAGAGAGCACAAGAGGGAGGAGCAGAGGGAGAGGTAGAGAGAATCTCAAGCAGACTCTGCACTGAGCTCAGAACCCAACAGGGGCTCCATTTCATGACCCTGAGATCATGACCTGAGCCGGAACCACAAGTTAGACGCTCAACCGACTGTGCCACCCAGGCTACCCCTAGCTTTAACATTTTTAATAAACTAAACTATGTCTGAAAAATTGACAATTTAACTCTTAAACATATGCAGTGTATATCTAACGCATATTGTTAATCAATTCACTTTATCAGCACCGTGCTCTAACCAACTGAGCTAACCGGCCACTTTCAATTCACTTTAACATAGATATCTACAAAGAGAATGACACAAGAAGAAGTCAATGACAGAGGCAGGGCTTATTATGTAGGAAATTCAAACAAGCTGGGCCTGTTTTATACCAGGAAACACACAAAAATAAAGATTATTTTAGAATTTATTAGGCTGTTCTGTAAAATTCCCTAATGTTTATTTGACTACCTTTTTGTGTGGTTTTGCATGTGGAAAAATTACAGTTCCCACTATAAAAGTATATTTTAGTGGTGTATTTTCTGTCCTGGATCCTAAACACTTGGGCAGATCCACAGTGTATTATCCTGTATCTAAAATACTTATAGTATTACAATATGATGCAAGTATGCCTAGAGAGTACCGTAACTCAGACCTATTAGAAAGAAGTTCATTATAATTGATTTTCTCTAGTGTCCAGGCAACAGTTATACATTCGGAACCTACTGAGTGTTCAACAATATACAAGACACTGCATTTTACAAAAGAAACTAAAGACAGTGTCTTGGCTTCAAAGACTACAGAGTGTTTAAACCTCAAGTGACTGCCTTTTCTCAAGTAATATTCAGAGATCCAAAGAAATTCAGAATGCTGTCCCCTCAAGGGCTCTTGGAGTTCATCTAGTGACCTTCCCTTTATGTTGCTGAACAGAACACCAAGGTCCCCGGAGATCAAAGGATCAAGGTCAAATTAATTTCAATAAAATTCCAGGATATGCAAAGAATTTGAACAGTTTTTAGAGTTCATTATTAGCAGGGTTTGTCTGATGTACTTTATGGCCTTAAATATTTTTCTTTCCCTTTCCTAGATGGGGAACTAAGAAAAGACTATGAGGGACATTTCCCAGGAGAGATTTACTAATAGCCAAAAAGATAACGTTGGTCTCAAAACTGCCCTTTAGTAAAGGGGAGCAGATGTTGTAAACCAAAGACTTCTTTGAAAACATGCTGTATTCAAAAGCTGATGCCCATGCTCTTGGGTGGGCACTAACTCTGTTCCTATGCTATGTTTGTGTTTTGGTAGAGTCAGCATTTTCTCCTCTGAACCACCGATGTTTCAAGCCTGGACACTGGTGAACAATGGGTCCTTACAGGCTCCCCATGCTGAGCTTCTCTCCCTACTTATGTACTTGTAGTTCACCATGTATTAGTAGCTCCCATCTGGATTTTCTAGTCTGCATCCCTATCCTTCCACAGGACCATGAGACATGCCTTTAATCCTTCACCTTGTGCTAGACAGCTTACCAGTGGCTTGCCCCAATGGTTAAATTCCGAATCCATTTTATTTTATTATGTTATGTTAATCACCATACATTATATCATTAGTTTTTGATGTAGTGTTCCATGATTCATTGCCGAATCCATTTTCAACACCATTCAAACCAAGGAAACATCTTTATATACAATCACCAGTCTCATGGCATGAGCTCTGCTCAAGTGAGAAAACAGGGTAATCATTTAGTACTCGTATTAGAAAGTGGCAGCTGGAAGCTCATTCCGATGTGAAGAGGACACTGGGAACCATCTTGCTGCCCCCCACCTACTGATGAATTGTGATTGTTGGGGCACCATTCATTTTGAGTCTGTTCCCTCATATTGAACCTTCCTAGATTTCAGTAATGGGGTGGTGGTGGTGGGGTCATTGCACATTTCCTCTGCTGCTATTTGGCCTTTTTTACACTGCCCTCAGAAACCAGTTTAAAAGCCAACTTTGTTCTTGCAGCCCTGTCCCCCCTATTCTCTGTGTACTCATTCCTCTTCATGGGCCGCCATAAGGCATGGTGGCCTTTGTCATGCCCAGTGGTGTTTGGATACACTGAAAGAGAACCACGATCTTACCTTCCCAAAGAACTAATGGCAACAGTAAGAATTAGAAAAAGCATTTACACCAGGGTATTAAACTTCTGCTCTTCAATGTTGAGCAATGATAGAGTTTTTGAGAGTTTTTCCTATTCTTTGTAGATCTAGGGAGTAACCAACAGAGAAGTCTTCATATTTATTTCTTTGCTTTGGAGAACTGAACTTATGTTGATAATTGGTCTAAACACACAAAAAAGTTTCAATGAAACTTCTACGAGTTTATCAGAGCAATATATGAAAGCAAAAGCAAATGAAAGACAAAAGTTAAATGAATTATTTTCATGGCTCTCAGCTGCTAATTTAATATAATCTTAATCTGTCAGTCAAGATCCTCTGTGATCACTCCCAAATATGAAGAACGACTTTCAGATGTGAACAAGAATACCCATGTAAGCTGAGGGCGGCAGCAAGTGATAAGAGGGTTGGCACTGGGGCTCTGAAAAATTCTCTTTCTGCAGACAGGCCTTTGAGAGATGAGGGTTTCCCAATTCTGAAGACCAAGCTGGTCTTCATGACAAAAGGTTTCTGATCTCCTGTATTATTTACTTTTTTTCCCCATGACAGTAAAATATGTATGATCTACACAATAAATTCCAAGCACAGAGTGTGTGTTAAAATAAACATCTAAATATTGAGGAAGAGTCCTAACCTGGGACTTCAGAGACCCAGTCATATAGTTTTGTAACTTTGGCTCAACAGCCTACTTTCTTTGGGTCTCGATTTCTTTATAGCTATAAAGGTCAAACAATTTAATCTTTAAGCTATTAACTATAACATTATACAAGGAAGGAGAATACAGCTACTCTACCCATACTGAACTTTACATTTGGATTTCTTTGCGCTCCTTAAGATTCAGGAAGCACTAGTTAATCCATGGTAAAAAAATGAATTGAAAGAAATCTCCAGCAAGTAAATCCTTAAAATCCAGTTATAGTAACTTATGAGTTAAACTGTACTTTCTAGAAAAAAAAAAGCTCTATCATTTTCTCTTAAAGTTATTAATGAAAAGCATAACAATTATGGTTGTTTTGCTTTTTTATTTCAAACTAATAATGGGCAGTTCAACTAAAAATAGGCAGTGTTAAATTACAGTGAGTTTACATTATCCATGATTAATTGAAAAATTTATCTGAAACCACTATAGATTTTCCCCTACCCAGGGTGCATGTTGAAGAAGTGTTTCAGGCGACCCTTGGGTAGAACACATGATGTTGATATGCTAAATAAATGGGTCTACACCGATATACAACTAATTAAGTGAGCGCTGCTTTGGTTTTAATGTTATTCTCCTCAGCAGGACCCACCGAGGGGATAAAATACAAATGAAGCTGAAGATCTGAGATGGCCCAGCCGTGTGCCTCAGGTGTAGATAAGCAGCCTCAGCAGGAATTTACTGTTTTAAGCTTTATTTTCACAGTACAGTTATTAAACATTTCATTTGCTCATTAGGTACATAATGTATGACTGCCAGGTGCAAACTCCTGCCAGCATCTCTCTGCAGAGGGTTCTCCCAAGTAAAATGATTCTTGGTGAGAAATGCTGGAATAGGCTGCAGCAGGAATGTAGTGAACAGAGTCTCACGGGTCAAATCAGAGGCCAGTGGGTAGCATGATTTTGATTTCAATATTAATTTTCCCATCCTTGCCTACTTTTTCCTATTTCCTATCTCATTTTCCACTTCATCACCCTTAAGAATACAGATAAAATGGGTAGTTTGGAAGAGGCTTGGGTTCACATCTCCACTTGGTCTCTGACCCATTCTGACAAATGAAATGTCCTCTCTCGGTCTAGTTTCTATGTGAACCATAATATCACTCTAACCCGTATTTACTATTAAATAACAACTCTGTACAGGCTCAGGATGTCTGGGGGGAAATGGAAGTATATAGTTGTACACACTTCTCACATACAAAGAGCTTTTGAGGCTCTGGAAGAAATAAGAAACATGTACATGGGAAATGTGTAATATTCTCTACCTTTTCATGTTGACAATATATTGAACAAAAAGTGAGTGGCTCTATTTACTTAGATACAACAGCCTCTGGCATTCCTCATGTGTGATTGAATTTCAAGTATGTAAGCTTTGGCATCAGTCTTAAAGCACTTAAAGCACTTGTCTACAATGTGTATTCTATTTTAAAGGTGAGGAACATACCTCAGTGTCACTTCTGGGGACAGAAGCTTTGTGTTCTTTTCCTAACCTTCCCACCTCTCTTCAAAAATAAGGGAAACACCGAGGATATGCTTATGAGGTGACCAACTGGGTTGAAGACATGAGGTTAATATTGTCCCAGATGGCTCTGAATCCATAAAAATCCTGTATACAGGGAAGTGTTTATTTTGCATTTATAATGGGTAAGGGAGAGCTTTACGGAAGGATTTAAAGGGAGCTAAGTTGATAAATAGTCATTCTACAATGTTTATGTTGGGAAATAATGACTAAGAAAAGGATGGACGAGAAGTCCTCAAAGACAAAAACATTGTCTAATGTGTCTTATTGTCCTTAGGACCTACGTCAGTGTATAATTCATACAGAGTAGAGCTGACATCATACTTTGTAGAATTTGTTCCTGGAAACAAGACAACAACAAGAGGAGAGACTACACTCATAATTCTGCTTGTTTCTGCTGCTTCTTGATTTAGATACCTTCTGGAATAAGAAAGGTTTCAGGAAAATCTTCAACGATTTTGAGAAATGAATTCACCAGAACAGTTCGAGGTCTCCCCCTTTCTTTGGATGCTTTTCTGAGGTTCCTGGACCATGTATTAACAAAACAAAAACTACAAAATCAAAACTAAACACCCGTGTTGTTTATTGGCAGGCTCCCACAGCTCAAGTTAATAGGTCCATGGTGACTTCCTATGTCCTTCTGCATATAATGTCAAAGTCAAGAGGCCTCTCAGTTAATTTCGTGGATATTCCAGATCATTTTCAGATAGTTTGTTATTAAAGGGACATTTGTGTTCTCCTCCCAAATTGATTATTTTTTTCTAACTTTTTCTACTCTATTTGCAACAAGAAGCAACAGGTTTGAGCTCTTTACATCAGTTCATCGATTCAGATGTTTTGTGCTCATAGGAAGAACATTGTCAATTCCGTTTTCTACTGAAATGAGGCTTAAAAACCCTTCTTGTATTATCTCAGTTTTGCTGATATTCTAGTGATCAAACTTCAGAGGAACTACATTCTGGATTCATAAAGACAAGTGACACTGCATAAAGCTTCCATATCATTGTATGAAAACCTTAGAAAAATGCAGAAACAATGCAGAAATCCAGACATCAGCCTCATGCAACTTTTGTAATTATGTACGCCGTATAGAATATCATCATTCCCAAATTCATCCACATTAGTACACAATAGATTGCATTCATGGTATATTTCACATGATGTATAAATATAATGATATTTACTTTCCAAACATCAATTATTTTGTCAATATTGGAAATAGTTCCTTTTATAAAGACAATTAGCCACAGAGGATTCTGTTTTTATAGTATAATCTTGGTTATTCAGACCCAGATTTCTTAATGTCCTGATATACTTGATTTTTAAAATCTGGTTTTGTTTTTTAGTAGAAGTCATCAAATCTCTCTTTGTCTCTCTCTCTGTCTTTGTTTCTCTCCCTCGGTCTCTTCCACATACACACACCTACACCCACAAATGGATATTAAGACACTATGGCCAGAAATATAACATTCAGATTACATTTTGGGGTTAGTAAACTATCATATTAACCCAATCTCTTCTAACTTTTACAGGTATACCTTTCAGACTGACCAAAGCACAACATGAATAGTATTCATTGCACAAGAACATTTTAAAAACTCAGAGTAACTTACTTAGTCAACGAGGTGATCATATAAGTCAATGATCATATAATTTAAAAATATTTTCAACTGTAAGTTAAACACCATCACCACTTCCACCCCAAAGAACATGTGTGCCATTGAGGAAAGCTACTTAAGTAAGCATTTCCATTATCTCTATGGAGAAGCCAACTTCTTTTCTGCATTTTGGCCATACTTTTAGGGGTTGTCTACACTTGCATATTACCTATTTATTTATTCACCATGGCTCTCTCAGACACCTGGCTTTTGACCTCACCAATCTATAGAAATGTCAGATATAAAGGTCATAAATACTATCATAATTTTTCAGTCTAATGGGGATCTGCCTTATAAGTCTCTCTATAGGATCTGTTAGCATTATGTTTTCTCAGTTCTAAGATTCACAGCAATATTCCTGAAACCGGAATGCTTCTTACAACTGATTCTGTATAATAATTATAGTTTTTATTTTTTTCCCTTTAAATTATACAACTAAATCAATGGAATACTCCAAGGCAATGGCATCTTTATATACTTGCTGAGGTATTTAGGGGTAAAGTGAATGATGTCTGCAATATCCTTTGAAATGCATCAAAAATTAAGGTGGATGGATAGATGAATAAATATGAGCCAAAAATATAGAATCTAGGTGGTGGGTATAGGGAAGTTCACTGTACAAATTTTCTAAGCATTTAATATTTTTACAATAAAATATTGGAAGGAAAAAAATGATGGCAACTTTGAATCAAGGAACTAGTGTGTTTAAAACTGCCTTTTCCTTGAAATGTTTTCCCTTCTTGGCTTCTGAAAAATTATGTCATTGTTCTCCTACCTCTAGTACCTCTTTCTTTACTCCCTCATAAAATGTAGACTTACCTTAAATTTCATTTTTCAAATTTCTTTCTTTTCCTTCAAATTCTTTCTCTGGGAGTTGTCATTTATCTACAGTGTGCTAAAGCTCTCACTTCTCTGAAAATGATTCTCTAATCCACTCTTCAGTTGTGACTCTCTCTTGAATTCCTCCTTGTTCCCTACACTCACTCTCTAGCTCCACTGAGATGCCCCTGCCCCTTCAGGCTCAACAAACTCCACTCTCTCCCACTCTCCCTTCCCTCTCACAGAGTAGAGGGAAGCTCACTTCCCTCTTTCTATTTGTTTATAACTGTGTTCCTCAAGACACAGGATTCAAGCAACTGAGTCACCTTGGACCTCACTTTCTCCCTCATTCTTCATAGCCAATTATTCACTCAATTGCCTGTTTCTTCTTTTGGAAGATAAGTCCTGCAGCTGTCTCTTCTATCAGTTCTCACTTTCATCAATCTACATTACACACTTTCCATCTTCATCTCAGTTTGTGATTTGATTCTCCTAAGTCACTACCCTGTCTTTTCCCAGCTTATTATCTCGTGAAGACTCTAGGAATCATTCTCTCTAGCAAAAGAGCGTTACCTGTAGACTCTGAAAACATGTTGTACTTTCTCATCCTGGGCGTTTTCCTCACTCTGGCCCTTCCTGGTATACTTCTGTAATCATTTGCCATCATGCAGAACTAGCCAGCTGTACATCCTGTCCCTGCACTTTAGGAACTGTGACCTTGGAGATGTTATTCGATTCTCCTATACTCTGGGTCCATTGCATATAAAACAACACGGTCTACTTTGCAGAGATGGTGTAGGATTTACAGACAAGACACGTGCAGAATAGCATTCTTCATAGTCCTTAGTTTATAGCTATCATAGGATTGCCAACTGATAAACATTTTTTATTATAAAATTATTTCTATTTTACCCTGAGCCATCCAGAAATGCAATTTCCTGAGAATATTCCCCAAAGATACTAGTTAATTGAGATTTTATTCTTTATTTGCAGTGGAACAAAATGTCAATGAAAAATTCTGACTAATCCTTGTCATGCTGGGCCAGAAAGATCTCTTCAAGTCCATATGTGGGAAATTATTTATAAGGAAAATATGTTGTTATGCAATGTTCCATAACTTTTCAATATTTGACATGTTCTGCAGCATGAAGCTTCTGAATATTTCATATCTATAAGATGATTGGAAGCTAGTTCTGAAAAATAGGCTATTGGATATCTTGTACTGGCCTAAGAAATAAGCCCATAGTATCTCTGGGTTTTTGACATTTACATAAATATTTATTTTTGTCTTCCAATGAGAAATAAAACTTTCTCTAGTTGGATGTGTTGGGCCAATTCAAGTATGAAAAATATGTAATCAATACATATTTGGAAAGGAAAATGACAAAAATGACAAAATAAAAGCTAATGCAAATGTAAATAATACATGGAGAAAACAGAAATAAAACAAAATCCATTTTTCTTCCTTTTCCTTCTGTGAATGTATCTGGAGTTTTATGTCATGGAATAGTATTAGAATGTCTGGAAAAAATTATATCTCTCTCTCTCTCTAGATATATATATATATTTACATGTTAAGGGAGATGCTAAAATATAAGTGGAGTGTTTATTATTTGTGACATTACTAATTACATAGTCATTGGCCCTTTATGTACATGATTATATAGTTGTTCAGAAAAGCAGGCTTTGGTTTCAGAAAATCCTAGGTTCAAATCTTGGCCCTGACATTTCGATATGATGTAACGTTGAATGAATTATTTTATCTTCTCTGATCCCAAGGTTCCTCATGAGTCACTACTTTCCTCTTTGTGTTTCTGTGAACATTATATAAGATAGCAAATTCACGGTTAAATGCTTGCTAACGGCAATTGTCAATAACGAAATCTGCAAACAGATCACCATGGTTAGAATCAGTTCATTTTTTTCTTAAGTCTCTACTGGGACCCAGCATATATTAGGTTTTATTGTGATATTAAAGAATATTGAAAATTGGTGTCTATTATGATATTAAATGTTGGCTTGGGACGATAAGCCATGGAAGTGTGAAATAGTTCATTAGAGTCATACTACATGTAGAATAAATAAAGAGATAGAAATCTAAGAATACACGCAGGAACTAACTAAGAAGGGACTGACTATGTGGCAGCTGGAAGACAGTGAGCGCACTGGAGCTGGAGGAGGAGAGGGGGACAGAGCCTGGACAGCGGACCCGGCCCCCGACTGGCACAGGTTTCAGAAACTGAATCCTGCATCATGTCTAACCCAGGAGTACAAGGAGAAAGATAAATATGTGCAGAAAATTCTCAAACATTAAAAACATCATGAAATCTAGGAAAAAAGCCTTTAAGCATTTTTCTCATGGTACTTCCCAATATTCTATCATTTTTCCTCTCTCTGATCTGTAATTTCTCAAATTCAAATACTCAGGTACTGGTAGGTACTTGTATAGGACCTGTTACCACTTAAATTAAGAAGCTGTGACGTAGGGGCGAGGGGGACAACCAAACAACCTTTTAATGTAAAAGAAAGAAAAAGAAAGAGGTTGGTGGGGAGAGGGAGAGGAGAAAGAGGGGGCACAGAGGGAGGGAGGAAGACTTTAATTGCTCAAACATTTATTGGAGAAGCAGGTTCTTTTTCTTTAAAAACTCTCCTTTCTCCCACCAGCTCTTTACTATCACCAAGTCTCCTCAAATATATATTTACTCCTTAGAATGATTTATTGCCCAATAAATGATTCATGATGATATTTTTCAGATATCATATAATACAACGTAACTTATTCAGTACTCAAATAAACATTTCTTTTATTACCACACTTTCTCTGTGATTTCTATTACCACTGTGTATAGGTTCACTTACCTACCACCATCAAAAAAATTTTTTTTAAATATATTTTATAGATTTCACATGCTCATCACCCTGGTATGATGCTGGCTGAATCTGACATTTTCATTGTACAATGTGTCACTGTTTGAGGAAATGTGTGTGTAATCATTCAGTCTCTGCTGAAGCACTTTCCATCACACACCAGAACATGGGATGCCACGGACAGGTTATGATGACCTCCTTAAATGACAACTCATCTCAGTTTCCACAGAACCTCCTTTACTGGAGAAAATTTATCACAGATGGTTATGAATCTTATCTATTAGTCTTCATTTAAAAAACAACAGAAAAGAGACAGTTTTCAGAGGTGGGATCTCTTTTAAGACATTAAAATATTAATTTAATTCCTTCATCAGGCATTAACAAATATACACTAAGGCCCCAGGTGTTTGCACAAGAAAATGAATGACTTAATTTTGCAGAATTTCATTTGGAGCAGGGCTCACATGTTCAGCCCTTAGATTCCAGAAAGTTACTTCTTACTAAAGGCTTTTGGATTGGTCTAAAAAACAAAAACAAAGTGAAGCAAAACAAAAAACACTTTGTTGTTTACATTGCACAACTGAGCCTAAATGCAGGATGATGACAAAGTGGTAGGGTGAGTGGTCCTTAACTTGTTATAGATAAGGAACAGTTTGAGACTCTAACCAAAGCTATAAATGCACTCGCTGGGAAAAATGTGCATATGCTCGCTCACACACACACACACACATACACACATACACACACGTGTGAATGTAATTTCAAATAAGTTACAAAACCCTTGAGTTCTTCCATGAACTGCAGGCGAAGGACACGTGGTATGTTCTAGAACCTCACTACTCAAAGTATGATCTACAGAGTGGCAACGTCAGCAACTTCTGGAATCATCTTAGAAATGCAGAGTCTCAGGTTCTCCTTTAGAGCCACTGAATCAGAACCTGCGTTTTAATAAGGTCTACAGGTGATTCCCAGGCACATAAAATTTAAGAAGTACGGAAAAGAAAAATTAAGAAGTACGGATTTAGATAGTCATGTTCATTGGAGAGTTTAGAATTAAAAACTTACATGTCAAATCACATTTGGAAATGAATCATACATATATAATATTCCTAGTAAAAGAAATTATATTATTCATAAATGAGAAGACAAAGGTGTCAGTAATGTTTTACATATATTCAATGAGAAATAACTTCTTTTTCCCACTTCCAATAGCTCAATTCTTGCTCCTCACTTTGTATTCTTCCTTGCCCTGTTATTTATTCTCTTTGCAGAGACTAAATGCAGGGAATAGCTAAGTCAGATATTAGAGCTGGGATCTGGAAATTCCATGGGCTTTAGTCATGTCAAACTGGTTCATCCTGAGAAGGAATTCAGGAAATGCAGTGTTTCTAAGAGAGAAAGTCAGGCATGTGACCACCAAACCTACCCACGTTTTGGTGATAAATCCTTACTGGGTTTGAAAAATGGGCTTTCATACCAATTGGTACAAACAGATCAAGAAATTGGAAGGGGAATTCTATTTAATGCCGTTTGCTCATTTAAAGGGGCTGGTGGGATCTTCCTGGCTGTCAGACGTATTTATAGTTTGAGAACAAGACCTGTTCAACTGGAAGAGGCCATGCTTCTCTCTAGACTCAGGAAACAGTATTCAGATAACTGTGAGCAGACACTCTGCTCTCGTCTGTTCACCATCCTGTCTTTGTGCAAGGGCTGACCTCTCTCTGGTGCACACACTGGTGGTGAAATATAACATTCTGGAGTTAGATCTTGTTTCCCCAGCCACTAAACCATTAAAATTTATTTTTAACCCCCCTTCCACATGATCCTACAGCTTCTGAATATAAGGTGTTGCAGACTTCACCAGGCCCAATTTATAAGGCAATGTGGTCTCCAGCTTATATCAAATCAGAAGCTCCTGGATGCAGTGCTAACATTTTTAACCAGTATAATTCATTTTACATGAACAAGCCCTTTCCAGACTAGATTTTATTTTCACCATTTATAGTTGTGAAACATGGAAGCATAAAGAGGTTAAATGACTAATTTGATGCTAACCGAGCCAATGAGCAAGGAAGCTGGGTCCTACAGTTTTCTTATTTTCTTCCTGTAAATGCTCTTTCAGTCCTACATGGCTTCTGCCAGAGAAGAGACTGGGAAGATTGGGTATATTTCTCATTACATGTCCCCATTGTGCTGCCTTTAGTCCTGCACTGGGGTAGGCATCAGCTCAAATCATGTACACAAAGCAGCCTATTTCTATAAACTGACTGAGGTACCACTTCAGAGAGTAGCTGAAAAGAGAACAAACAAATAACTATAATTTTACATGCAACACTGACTGAAACTCAAGTTTAAATTAGCAAACTCAACCTTGAAAGGTAGACTAGGTCAGCACATTATTATAGCTGGAAATACGCTATCTCTATTAAAAATCGTGGCTCAGGTGACCACAGAAGTACAAAGATACAAACAACTGTGTAAAAGGATGGGATATGTGAAAGAAGGATGTCTAAGAAGGGCACTTTGGAGTAGATGTGAAAAGAGTGTCATTGTGAATATCATTATTCCTAATTCCTATAAGCCTCTACCTGCAATTATGTCATAATATGTCTCTCAGTTTGAAATCAATAGGGCTTACTTACTGTTTTTCGCCAAAAGAAGAAGGAGGAGAGAGAGAAGAAGGGGAAGGAGGAGGAGGAGAAGAAGGAGGAGGAGGAGGAGTAAGAGGAGGAGGAGAAGAAGGAGAAAGAGAAGGACGAGAGGAGGAAGGAAAGGAAGTGGCAGCAGCTTGCTAGAATCCCTTTACCACAAAAGATAAAGGCATTCTTTCCTGGGAGCCTTGACATTCTGGTAAATAAAAAGACCCTGGTAATAAGAACATCAACCCTAGCTATGAAGTACACAGGATGTTTAACAGGGCACTTGAATTCTCCATTAAGTCCCTACCAGTAAGATAAACATTATAAACATTCAGAAGTAGTAGAGCTCTAAATGGTTTTAACCATGGTTTTCTTACTTTATTTTAATATCACAGAGATTTTTTGTTTTCAGTGTGTTAGATTTTTCACATTTTCAATAGTCCATTAACACAGAGGTTTATGTGAACACTTTTTGTTTCAAAATTTCCCCTTGTTTCCAAAGCAACTGAAACCTAATACTAGTTGACAATGCACACTATGAAGTTCAGAATCTACTTGAGTGAAACCCCTTCTCTTACTCATACTTTTTCACAAAGCAAAGAAAAAATACAGAGAGAATATCCACCCTCGTTTCTGCAGTAATTAAGACTGATACAATTCCGGGGGGGCGGAGCAAGATGGCGGAGGAGTAGGAGACCTGGATTTCGTCTCCTCTCAGGAATTCAGCTGGATAGGGATCAAACCATTCTGAACACCTACAAACCCAACAGGAGATCGAAGAAAGGAATAGCAACAACTCTCTGAACAGAAAAGCGACCACTTTCTGGAAGGTAGGACGTGTGGAGAAGTGAATCCGAGGCGATATTCGGAAGGCTAGACGGCGGGGGAGGGGCCTCCGTCAGCCGATTCTGGCAAGTGATAGAGCCGTGGAGCACAAAATCAGAACTTTTAAAAGTCTGCTCCGCCGAGGGACGTCACTCTGGTGGCTAAGCGGGGGGTGGAACCCTCCGGGACAGTGTGGTCTCAGCACCCTCGGGGTCACAGAAAGACCGGGGGTGCCTGAGTGCGGCAGAGCTCCCAGGGATAGGAGCAGGGAAGCCGGCTGCAGAGGCGGAGCCCAGGCGCGGGCTCTCAGCTCGGGGTCGCCATAAACCATGATCCACGGCACAGTCGGGCCCCTGCTCCTCCAGCAGGGACCCAACAAGCGGCAGATCCGGGGAGACTCCCCTTCTTCCCCGGGAGGAGCCGCGCGGGAGTGCACCGCAGGGATCTGCTGGGTTTGGAGACTCCACCCGGGGTCGGGTGCCAGAGATAGAAACGCGTGGTCACAGGCTGGGTGAGCACGGAGTGCGGCCGGAGACCGGGGAGACGGGAGTGACTGACGGCTTTCCTCTGGGGGCTCACTGAGGAGCGGGGCCCCGAGTTCTCGGCTCCTCCAGGGCGGAGATTGGGAGACCGCCATCTTCACTCTCCACCTCCAAAGCTGTACAGAAAGCTCGCAGGGAACAAAAGCCCCGGAGAGCAAACCCGAGCAGATTACTTAGCCGGGAGGGGGCAAGGGCGGGGCTATTCCGCCTCCGGCAGAGACGTTTGGAAACCTCGGCAACAGGCCCCTCCCCAGAAGATCAGCGAGAACAGCCAGCCAAGACCAAGTTTACCGATCAATGAGAACGGCAGAACTCCAGCGCTAGGGGACTACTGCACATAGAATTCACGGCTTTTTTACCATGATTCTTTAGTCTTTCAAAGTTAATTTTTTTAACTGTCTTTTTTCTTTTTTTTTCTTTTTGAATTTTTCTTTTTCCCTTTTTCAACCAACATCTTATCAATCCCTTTTTTAAAAAAAAAAACATTTTTATTTTTCATTTTTAGAGTCATATTCTATCCCTTCATAGTAGTTACCCGTATTTGCTTATATAGATAAGTTGTTCTTGCTTTAAAATGTTGAGATAGTTTCTTCTAACAGATTAAAATATACCCTAAATCTCTAGTATATGGTGTTTTCTATTCTCCTGCCTGATCACATCCTCTCCCTTTTTTTCTTTTTTCTTTTTTTAAATCCTCTTCTTTCTTTTTTCAAACAACTTCTTATCAATTCCTTTTATAAAATTTTTTATAATTTCCATCTTTACAGTCATATTCCATCCCTTCATCATATCAACCCTTATTTTTGTACATATATAAGTTTTTCTTTCTTTAAAATTTTGGGAGGCACTTTCTTCTAAAAGACCAAAATACACCCCAAATCTAGTGTGTGGCACTGATCTATATACCAGCCTGATCATATTTGATCACATTCTGGTTTTTTTTGTTGTTGTTGTTTTGCTTTGTTTGTTTTTGTTTTTATCTTTATCTTTTTCTTTTCTTTTTTTTCTTTTTCTTTTTTCTCTCTTTCCCTTTCTTTTCCCACTGCTTCAGGTCTTTTCTGATTTGTTTAGAGTATATTTTCTGGGGACGTGGTTACTCTGCTAGCATTTTGTTCTCTCATTAATCTATTCTCCTCTGCACAAAATGACAAGACGGAAAAAATCACCTCAACAAAAAGAACAAGAGGTAGTACCGACTGCCAGGGACCTACTCAATACGGACATTAGTACGATGTCAGATCTAGAGTTCAGAATCATCACTTTAAAGAAACTAGCTGGGCTTGAAAAAAATATGGAAGTTATTAGAGAAACTCTTTCTGGAGAAGTAAAAGAACTAAAATCCAACCAAGTAGAAATCAAAAAGGCTATTAATGAGGTGCAATCAAAAATGGGGGCGCTAACTGCTAGAATAAATGAGGCAGAAGAGAGAATCAGTAATATAGAAGACCAAATGATGGAAAATAAAGAAGCTGAGAAAAAGAGAGATAAACAACTACTGGATCACGAGGGCAGAATTCGAGAGATAAGTGATACCATAAGATGAAACAACATTAGAATAATTGGGACCCCAGAAGAAGAAGAAAGAGAGAGAGGGGCAGAAGGTATAATGGAGCAAATTATAGCAGAGAACTTCCCTAATTTGGGGAAGGAAACAGGCATGAAAATCCAGGAAGCACAGAGAACCCCTCTCAAAATCAATAAAAATAGGGCGCCTGGGTGGCTCAGTTGGTTAAGCGACTGCCTTCAGCTCAGGTCATGATCCTGGAGTCCCGGGATCGAGTCCCGCATCGGGCTCCCTGCTCGGCGGGGAGTCTGCTTCTCCCTCTGACCCTCTCCCCTCTCATGTGCTCTCTCTCATTCTCTCTCAAATAAATAAATAAAATCTTTAAAAAAAAAATCAATAAAAATAGGTCAACACCCCGACATCTAATAGTAAAACTTACGAGTCTCATAGACAAAGAGAAAATCCTGAAAGCAGCTCGGGAGAAGAGATATGTAACCTACAACGGTAGAAACATTAGATTGGCAACAGACCTATCCACAGAGACCTGGCAGGCCAGAAGGGACTGGCAGGATATATTCAGAGCACTAAATGAGAAAAATATGCAGCCAAGAATACTATATCCAGCTAGGCTGTCATTGAAAATAGAAGGAGAGATAAAAAGCTTCCAGGACAAACAAAAACTAAAGGAATTTGCAAACACAAAACCAGCCCTACAGGAAATCTTGAAAGGGGTCCTCTAAGCAAAGAGAGAGCCTAAAAGCAACATAGACAAGAAAGGAACACAGACAATATACGGTAACAGTCACCTTACAGGCAATACAATGGCACTAAATTCCTATCTTTCAATAGTTACCCTGAATGTAATGGCTAAATGCCCCAATCAAAAGACACAGGCTATCAGACTGGATTAAAAAACAAGACCCATCGATATGCTGTCTGCAAGAGACTCATTTTAGAACCAAAGACACCCCCAGATTGAAAGTGAGGGGGTGGAAAACCATTTACCATGCTAATGGACACCAAAAGAAAGCTGGGGTGGCAATCCTTATATCAGACAAATTAGATTTTAAACCAAAGACTGTAATAAGAGATGAGGAAGGACATTATATCCTACTTAAAGGATCTATCCAACAAGAAGATCTAACAATTGTAAATATCTATGCCCCTAACATGGGAGCAGCCAATTATATAAGGCAATTAATAACAAAAGCAAAGAAACACATCGACAACAATACAATAATACTGGGGAACTTTAACACCCCCCTCACTGAAATGGACAGATCGTCTAAGCAAAAGATCAACAAGGAAATAAAGACTTTAAATGACACACTGGACCAAGTGGACTTCACAGACATATTCAGAACATTCCACCCCAAAGCAACGGAATACACATTCTTCTCTAGTGCCCATGGAACAGTCTCCAGAATAGATCACATCCTAGGTCATAAATCAGGTCTCAACCGGTATCAAAAGATTGGGATCATTCCCTGCCTATTTTCAGACCACAATGCTTTGAAACTAGAACTCAATCACAAGAGGAAAGTCGGAAAGAACTCAAATACATGGAGGCTAAAGAGCATCCTACTGAAGAATGAATGGGTCAACCAGGAAATTAAAGAATTAAAAAAATACATGGAAACCAATGAAAATGAAAACACAACTATTCAAATCTTTGGGATGCAGCAAAGGCAGACCTAAGAGAAAAGTATATAGCAATACAAGCCTTTCTCAAGAAACAAGAAAGGTCTCAAATACACAACCTAACCCTACACCTAAAGGAGCTGGAGAAAGAACAGCAAATAAAGCCTAAACCCAGCAGGAGAAGAGAAATCATAAAGATCAGAGCAGAAATCAATGAAATAGAAACTAAAAGAACAGTAGAACAGATCAACGAAACTAGAAGCTGGTTCTTTGAAAGAATTAACAAGATTGATAAACCCCTGGCCAGACTTATCAAAAAGAGAAGAGAAATGACCCAAACCAACAAAATCATGAATGAAAGAGGAGAGATCACAACCAACACCAAAGAAATACAAACAATTATAAGAACATATTATGAGCAACTATATGCCAGCAAATTAGATAACCTGGAAGAAATGGAGGCATTCCTAGAGATGTATCAACTACCAAAACTGAACCAGGAAGAAATAGAAAACCTGAACAGACCTATAACCACTGAGGAAATTGAAGCAGTCATCAAAAATCTCCCAAAAAACAAAAGCCCAGGGCCAGATGGCTTCCCAGGGGAATTCTACCAAACATTTAAAGAAGAATTAATACCTATTCTTCTGAAACTGTTCCAAAAAATAGAAATGGAAGGAAAACTTCCAAACTCATTTTATGAGGCCAGCATTACCTTGATCCCAAAACCAGACAAAGACCCCATCAAAAAGGAGAATTACAGACCAATATCCCTGATGAACATGGATGCAAAAATTCTCACCAAAATACTAGCCAATAGGATCCAACAGTACATTAAAAGGATTATTCACCATGACCAAGTGGGATTTATCCCTGGGCTGCAAGGTTGGTTCAACATCCGCAAATCAATCAACGTGATACAATACATTAACAAAAGAAAGAACAAGAATCATATGATCCTCTCAATAGATGCAGAAAAAGCTTTTGACAAAGTACAGCATCCTTTCTTGATCAAAACTCTTCAGAGTATAGGGATCGAGGGTACATACCTCAATATCATAAAAGCCATCTATGAAAACCCTACAGCGAATATCATTCTCAATGGGGAGAAACTGAGAGCTTTCCCCCTAAGGTCAGGAACATGGCAGGGATGTCCACTATCACCACTGCTATTCAACATAGTATTAGAAGTCCTAGCCACAGCAATCAGACAACAAAAAGAAATCAAAGTCATCCAAATTGGCAAAGAAGAAGTCAAACTCTCACTCTTTGCAGATGATATGATACTTTATGTGGAAAACCCCAAAGACTCCACCCCAAAACTGCTAGAACTCATACAGGAATTCAGTAAAGTGGCAGGATATAAAATCAATGCACAGAAGTCAGTGGCATTCCTATACACCAACAACAAGACAGAAGAAAGAGAAATTAAGGAGTCAATCCCATTTACAGTTGCACCCAAAACCATAAGATACCTAGGAATAAATCTAACCAAAGAGACAAAGGATTTGTACTCAGAAAACTATAAAATACTCATGAAAGAAATTGAGGAAGACACAAAGAAATGGAAAAACGTTCCATGCTCATGGATTGGAAGAACAAATATTGTGAAGATGTCAAGGCTACCTAGAGCAATCTACACATTCAATGCAATCCCCATCAAAATACCATCCACTTTTTTCAAAGAAATGGAACAAATAATCCTAAAATTTGTATGGAACCAGAAAAGACCCCGCATAGCCAGAGGAATGTTGAAAAAGAAAAGCAAAGCCGGCGGCATCACAATTCCGGACTTCCAGCTCTATTACAAAGCTGTCATCATCAAGACAATATGGTACTGGCACAAAAACAGACACATAGATCAATGGAACAGAATAGAGAGCCCAGAAATGGACCCTCAACTCTATGGTCAACTCATCTTTGACAAAGCAGGAAAGAATGTCCAATGGAACAAAGACAGTCTCTTCAACAAATGGTGTTGGGAAAATTGGACAGCCACATGCAGAAGAATGAAACTGGACCATTTCCTTACACCACACACAAAAATAGACTCCAAATGGTTGAAAGACCTCAATGTGAGACAGGAGTCCATCAAAATCCTAAAGGAGAAAACAGGCAGCAACGTCTTTGACCTCCGCCGAAGCAACTTCTTCCTAGAAACATCGCCAAAGGCAAGGGAAGTAAGGGCAAAAATGAACTATTGGGACTTCATCAAGATAAAAAGCTTTTGCAAAGCAAAGGAAACAGTCAACAAAACCAAAAGACAACCGACAGAATGGGAGAAGATATGTGCAAATGACATATCAGATAAAGGGCTAGTATCCAAAATCTATAAAGAACTCATCAAACTCAATACCCAAAGAACAAAGAATCCAATCAAGAAATGGGCAGAAGACATGAACAGACATTTTTCCAAAGAAGACATCCAAATGGCCAACAGGCACATGAAAAAGTGCTCAATATCGCTCGGCATCAGGGAAATCCAAATCAAAACCTCAATGAGATACCACCTCACACCAGTCAGAATGGCTAAAATTAACAAGTCAGGAAACGACAGATGTTGGCGGGGATGCGGAGAAAGGGGAACCCTCCTACACTGTTGGTGGGAATGCAAGCTGGTGCAGCCACTCTGGAAAACTGTATGGAGGTTCCTCAAAAAGTTGAAAATAGAGCTATCATATGATCCAGCAATTGCACTACTGGGTATTTACACCAAAGATACAAAAGTAGGGATCCGAAGGGGTACGTGCACCCCGATGTTTACAGCAGCAATGTCCACAATAGCCAAACTGTGGAAAGAGCCAAGATGTCCATCGACAGATGAATGGATAAAGAAGAAGTGGTATATATATACAATGGAATATTATGCAGCCATCAAAAGGAATGAGATCTTGCCATTTGCAACGATGTGGATGGAACTGGAGGGTATTATGTTGAGTGAAATAAGTCAAACAGAGAAAGACATGTATCATATGATCTCACTGATATGAGGAATTCTTAATCTCAGGAAACAAACTGAGGGTTGCTGGAGTGGGGGGTAGGGTGGGAGGGATGGGTTGACTGGGTGATAGACACTGGGGAGGGTATGTGCTGTGGTAAGCGCTGTGAATTGTGCAAGACTGTTGAATCTCAGATCTGTACCTCTGAAACAAATAATGCAATATATGTTAAGAAAAAAAAAAAAGAAGAAGAAGAAGGTAGCGGGAGGGGAAGAATGAAGCGGGGGAAATCGGAGGGGTAGACGAACCATGAGAGACGATGGACTCTGAAAAACAAACAGGGTTCTAGAGGGGAGGGGGGTGGGAGGATGGGTTAGCCTGGTGGTGGGTATTGAGGAGGGCACATTCTGCATGGAGCACTGGGTGTTATGCACAAACAATGAATCATGGAACACTTCATCTAAAACTAATGATGTAATGTATGGGGATTAACATAAGAATAAAAAAAAAAGACTGCTACAATTCCGTGTTTCATTCCACTTTAAATATGAAAGACTATCAAATATCACAGATGAGAATAAATGGATTCGGGGGAACAAAATTAATTCCCAAATTGGCATAATGGAAAGACTCAGGAATCTTCTTCCACTGAGCTGCACTCCCTCTTCTTATGAATAAAGCAGATGCCATTCTCCATTGTAGTATGGATGTTAAATTAGTGAATAGGTTTTCCAGGGGTGGTGGCTTCATTATCATATTTTTCCACTTGATGCAATTTAATTCAGCTTTGGAATAAGATGTTATTCATAGTTCAGAACATAATATTTTAGGATCAAATGGTTGTGACTTTGGAAATTTTTTTCGGCTTATCTAATCCTTTTGCCAACTCTCAAGTTGCTTTGCTTCACCTGTAATCATCATTCGACTTGAAATTGAAGACCTGAATTCAATATCTGGCTCTTACCTTTATTATTCTATTCTGCTCAGCTCCACAAGTATTTACTGAGTGCCCACTGTGGCTTATATAAAGGTCCCAAGGATAATGACATGTGATCCTAGAGAAGTCACAAGTTATTCAACCTCTCTGAATGTCTCCCTCTGCATCAATTGACAGTGATTGCACTTCTCTGCTAGGCATGAATTCACTTGGAAATGTCCTTTATAAACTATAAAAGGTGGCAAAATCCAGAACCTTAACCTTATTAATTTCACATAAGCTTATTTAAAAAAAAAAGGACACTTTGATCCTCAAGATATTTCATAAAAAACAGAATTTATATAGCAGAAGTTAACCATGTGACCTATGACATTCTTAGGAAATGTGAAAGGAATGTTTGCTGCTTTGAAAACAACTTATTGCTCACCCTTTTCCTTGTCATTCTCTTGCACTCATGAGGCCACCCACTCCTCATAAAATCCAAGGACGTTCTTAAATCATAGGTTTCAAATTATGTAGTCTACTTGGTAACAAAGTTCTGAAAATAGATATTTTTCATTTTCTCTTATGATTATATAGATGGCAACGTAATACTTTAACCCCAGAGTTTAACTGTATTAAGTTGATAATTAACCTCAATTTTATATATTGATATAACCATTTCTGGTGAAATATTTTCTCATTTTTTTTTAATCTAGCAGAAGTCCTCTGAAAGGACTCAGATTTTGACTCAACTGTCCTCCCTTGTCCCAATAGATTTTTGCAGTTAGAAGGAAATACCAGCTGTTTGTTTTTCATGCTCATTGGCCCTGACATTCTCTAACCCACAATCTGAGTAATAGTCTCATGTGCCTTAACTTTTATCTTCATTTCCTTCTATTCTTCTTTATTTTTATTACTGGACTCCAAAGCCCTGCCGACCTGTGGTGTGTGTGGTGCTGAAAAGCAACAGATATCAGCTCCCTGGCTCCCTACTGTCCTGCAGAGGGACATTGGCAGGTTGGACAAGTGAGTTTAAGCAGATAGGAGCTATCCTGAATCCCTGGCTAGTCACTACTCTTGCTAGAACTTCTTTCCTCCATCTAGCCTACATGAAGGAATAAAACATCTATTCAAATGATAAGCTAAATAACTCAAACTACCTTCTATGAAATAATTCTTTCTGGAGCCTATTTAATAACTAGTATCATCCTAGAAGCCCTCTTATGGGGCGGGGCGGGGGGGGGGAGGTTGATCTAAGTATAACTATTCACATCACAAAAAAGTTAAATAAAATCCTTTGTTTCTCTTCAATGTTCTATTTCTCTGAATTCTTTTAACTTGGCCATTAGTGCAATTGTTGACCTTGGGCAAGCTGCTTAGTCTTTTAGGCTTTGGTTTTGTCATTTATAAATGAGACACCAGTCATGTGACTTACTCATAATGTTTCCTCTAGCAATCATTTCTCCCCCTTTGAGGAAATTAGAAGAGCTCTTTCCTGTTTAAAATACTGCAACCCCATCCTAGAGGAAATAGTACTTTATTAAAACACCAAGTAGGCTCCAGAGTCATAAACATTGGTGATATATAAGGCAATTTTGACTTACTTTTCCTAAGGGATAATTAAGGATGACTAGACCAAATGAAATTAGATTTCATCTATCAAAAAAAATCTGTTAGGAATGAGGACAGGACAACTTCAAGGAACTACCTACAGAAACAAACAAACTAAAACACAGATGATCTTACATATGAGATGAAATGTAACAGGAGATAGTGTTGTTTTCCCCATCGGAATTGATTAGTGGTATGGACCCCAATAATGTCAAATCAACATATCTCTCCTACTTGGCTGTGCCAATGACTTACGTGACCTGACTGGCCTGAAAAGTGACCTTCTTGTTTCACCTGTGTAAGGATGTCTGATCTCCCGTGACCTCCCTGTGACTGATTTCAGCACAATGGAACACTCCTGTGGTATCCTTGATGAACACCCCCAACGGTGGCCTACAAGTGGCTCAGGAAATGCAACTGTGTTAATGTGTTATAGTAATTTATTGGCAGTTTTGTGTGATAGCATATTTACTGAAATGAGGCCTGTCAAAAAGATCAGGTTATAGCAGGAACACATGATTTCCCAACCAGCCATAAAATATAAATCAAATGCCTTTCCTGTCCACTGTCCAGCCACCTCCGCCCACTCCTTGTCCTCAGTCCTCAGACAAACTGAAGCACATGCCACAATTTGCAGAGGGAAAATCAAACTCAATTTCGTAGTACAATGAAATGAGTTTTGGTCTTGTCATGTCCACTGACATATTGATCCCTTGAAGATTGGAAAGATCAGAATGTTCTAGGTTTTTGCTTTTATAAATGAAAACGTGTGGAAATGCAATGTGTAAATGGAGGGCAATAAAGCACATGGGCCCCTTTGACAAAGATGCAAGAACTCCAGGGGGCTGATGTAAAACAGTCACTATTTAGTATAAAAATCACTATTTAAGAGGTCACACTTTCTTTCTCTTTAGATTTACAGCCTCAGAAGACAAATGGTCTCCTAATCCAGGTTCATTTAAAGTGCAGCTGATCATTTCACAGCTAAAAGGAATTTTTACTAGTGAAGGAAAAAAACAAAAAAACAAAAACCCTCTCTTGGCCCTTTGTAGAATTTATGTCAGATCTATAAGGCCATAAGCGCAACACTCCATCAAACATTTTCTATTTAACCTGAAAGGGGATGAAGCCAAATCACTTCTATGTCCACATCTGTGATTTGCAAAGTGCAGTGATTGTAGCCTCCCTGAAATGCATAAAGACTGCACAGTTATTCACTGTGAAGCATTAAGAAACGGAACTACCTTATCATAAGGGGATGATGAAATTGTAAGAAACACCATAAAGTACTCTCGTCTAGTAAGCTAAATTTTAACTGGGCAGGTGGAAATTAAAAAAAAAAATGAAGGAAAGAATCTGTGTTTTCAGGTAGGCAGAATTTCAGTCGTTATGACAACCGGCTGACTTTCTAATTACCACTCACTATAAAAATACCGCAAAAATCTCCCCAACTCCGTGGAGACAGTTACTGCGTAGTATGCACTGCCCTATACCTCACATCCCGCAAACACAGCTCCGCATGCCTTACTGTAAGTCCAACTGAGGCACAGATCAATGATGCTGCCTTTAAAAAAACCGCACACAATTATATGAGTAGGGAAAGAGCTTCTTCATTGATCCTAATTTAAGTGGTTTCGAAGCAGAAGGAGCTTCGCATTTGGTGTGATCTTTAAAAATTATAGCAATGCCTCACATTACCATATTCTAAAGTAATTACTTGAAGTAAGTAAAGATAAATTCATTAGAAATTACTCAGTCCTTTATTGTGAAATCTGAAGTAAAATTATTTGAGGTATTTTTTTAAGCCAACAAGAGAATGACTTTACTTCATCAATCAGTTTGACTAAAGTAATGATTTTCTTAGAATTAAAATTTGTTGAAAGCTCTAAGTATTTCATCTTTTAGGCTAAGAAGCATGTAGTTAATGTCACAGCTAATACATTTGTCAGTCTGCTAATTTTCTTTTTCTATTAGAATAAGTAAACATCAGCCCTTTCTTAAAAGCATACTATTTACCATGTGTCAGAAGCAATGCAGGGAGAACTTATTTGAAAATCATGAGGTAAGACATTATGAAATGAACAGGAATCACAGGGAGACAATGAAGGAGAAACATGAAAAGGAAAGGCATTTAATAATTCCAAAGTGATGGCAGGATATGCCTCAAGGTGAGTGGGGGAGGATGGCATTTAAAGGAGAGCCATGAAAAATATATAATCAACCAAAAACCCAAAGATATTGGAAAATATAAAATAAGAGATCGTTTTTAAGAAATAGTTTAAATAAAAACAAGAATGATAGTTAAAATGAGATAGACAGTTAATAAAAAGAAGGCTCTTAAGTGTACAATGGAAATAAAAGAAAATGAGGTCTTGCCTGCATGGCATTAGATCAGAGAACGGTTCTTCAGATATGCTTATTTTTTGAGAGAACGGGTGTAGAGACAGCAGAAAGGACTCCATTTCCCATCTTTTAAAGACATAATACACTTATTTATGCTACATTGTGCCAGACTTTGTTTAAGGTTGCTTTCCTATTATTTGTAACCGGAAGAAAACAGTAAGTAGTAAATAACAATGCCAGCGCTTTGTTCTGTCTAT
Source organism: Mirounga leonina (assembly GCF_011800145.1). Classification (NCBI taxonomy): domain Eukaryota; kingdom Metazoa; phylum Chordata; class Mammalia; order Carnivora; family Phocidae; genus Mirounga; species Mirounga leonina. The sequence goes on from NW_023270854.1 coordinate 20,948,624, forward strand.
TGTCAGATGTTCTTTCTAAAATTAGGGTTCTTTGTTACCACAGTCCTCTGGAGCATGGGTTGATTTCCAAACGTTGTTTTCCAAAGCAAGTATTTCTGCTATGGTAAAATTTCATTTAAATGAAAGTGACTTCAGGATTTTATTTTCATCTTTTTTTTTTTTCACCGTGATAACATAGTTAATCTTTACTTCCAACTAGAGACAGTAGTTAACAGTATAAAGTACTTTGGTGCATTAGTTTTTTGATATTATAAAATTGGTGTTCTTCCTCATAAAACAGTTAAACCTCTTGCCTCATTAAAATGTGAGTGAGGAAGGCTTATGAGGAAATGGTATTCCTCAATTCAAATTATTTCAGATGTTTCTCATTTTTCTTTTTATCAGTTTTGGGATGATTTGATGTAGTAAGTTTTTAAAAAAATCTATCTTTGTTTTTGTCATTAAATAAGTTAGAAACAAACTAACAGGTGCAAATGAGTTCCTAAAATTTCAGAACCTGTGCTTTCTTATAGGCAAAAAGAGCGGGAGAAGATGCATTGGTCAGTAGTTGTGCAGACCTAAATGTTACTTAAATTAACTGTGTCACAGTTTCCGTAGCCATGAACCGGAGTTAAGAAAGCAGCTACCTCCCAAAGTTGCTCTGAGGGTCAAATGTGATGTTACAAGTCTGCATATGCATGCCAGGCATATAATACATGTTCAGTAAAGGGCTGAATACCAGTCATTTCCAAGGTCTATTCTTTTGGTTGGTACTGCAGTGGGAAACAGCGCAACCAGAAATCACCAGGGAGTGAGTTCTTGACATGGGAATTTCGTTAACTGAATTCTCTTGCTTCCAACTGTCCTTGTCTCAATTAGCAAAGACTTCATAGTTTCGGGGCACTATAAAGTAGCAGACTCTGCCCATAATGTGTGTGGAGCGTATAGATGTGGAGGATGGGGAGAGGGGTTTGGGCGATCTAGATGTGCTTTAAATCCTAGTGTGGGTGTCTTTTGGGTTAGAAGAGCTATTCCCTGTGAAACCAAGTCATGGCATCCATTGAACCTATGTGTCAGAGAAACCTCCTTCATACATCCCAAGGGCTGGAATCCCACATCCTCCCTGAGCTCCACTCCACCTCCCAGGGCTAGCTGGTAGCTGAGCATCTGTACCACACACCACAGGAAAGGCAGAACACCAGAGGGCATGAACACAAATCACTTAATATGGTACCAGGAACAAGAAACATTCTTAATATTAAGATAATATTCATAATTGCAATTGTATCTTTTTTAGTGTTTGCAGTCATCATGAGGCTTATGAACTAATGCAGTGACTGTAGCAGCTGTGGGTATGGATCTGAGTAACAGAAACTTACACATATTTGCCAAATGACAGACTGGCCAATCCAGCTGTGTCTATCACCGGTGCTCTTTGTACTTGGGACCACTGAACTTTGCTATCTTATGCTTGATATATTGAGGCTGTTAAGAATTATTCAAATCGTTCAAATAATTTTAAGCACTACATAGTTCTTTATGTATCTACATATCTATCTTTTGGCTTTTTATCCCATCTGTTGCTCTTCCTCCTTCTTCTTTTCCTTCTTCTTCTTCTCTCCTTCTCTGTCCTCCCTCCTCCCCCCTAATCCCTAACAGAAATGAAGAGGAACTCCAGATTAGCATCACTGGATACCAACCGAGGCAATAAAATGAACACTGCATTGGGAATAGGGGACTCTGGTTCTCATCTCTGCCAACTGATCTTCTTAGAAAGGCGTTCTTCAAGGTTAGTGTTCCTAACTCCAGTGTTGGGGGGGGGGGCGGTTGTCCCACCAATACCAACCAATTCTCAGACACCAGCAGAATTCAACTCAATTCTGATATGATCTACCTAGAAATAGTATCAGATTCCACAGGTTAAGGATTCAGACATACAAAACTGTCTCCTACCCCCGACTTCAGATGCTAGTCACAAGCTCCAGGCTGTTACCTGTGTTTTTGACCTACTGGCTACAGACTGGTGGTTCCAACGACCTCCTCTCTAGGTTTGATTCATTTGCTAGAGTGGCTCACAGAACTCAGGGAAACGTGTCTGTCAGTTTATTAAAGGCTATGATAAAGGATACGAATCAGCAGCCAGATGAAGGGATACATAGAGTGAGATCTGGAGAAAGGGCATGGAGTTTCCATCCCCTCTCTAGTCACATCATTCTCCCCAAATCTCCACATGTAAACCAACCTGTTTGCTCTCCAAACCCTGTCCTCTTAGATTTTTATAGAGGCTTCATTGCACAGTCATGCTTGACTAAGTCATTGGTCATCAGTAGATTCCAGCTCCAGCCCCTCTCCTCTCCCAGAAGGTTGGGGGTGGGACTGAAAGTTCCAACTCTCTAATCATGTAGTTGGTCTTCCTGGCAACCAGCCCCACCCTTGAGGGGGTTGTCCAAAAGTCATGTTCATAAGCAAGCAAACAAACAAAAAACACCAAAGGTCACGTTCATTAACATAACTAAAGATACCTTTATCCCCTTATCACTAAGGAAATTCTAAGGGCTTGGCAGCTGTGAGCTCCAGAGTACCCAGAAACTGTGGAGGAAGACCTAATATAAATGAAACTATATTTTGATCATGTGAATGACCAAATACGTATTTCTCATAAATCACACTATCACAGTTACCATAGAGATGTTACTCCTTGTCTAAGTGTTTGTTTTGTCATTTCTAAAATTAAGAAGTTGGACTCTTTCCCTTTCTGGCCTTGGAACTTGGAAATAAGAATCTCTGGAAGATGGCTATTGAAAGGCACAAAGCAGAATTATGGAATTACACGCATATCTCTAAAAAGTGGTTTTTTCAGACTTTTGTATCTTTACCTCTAGTCTTGGTGTCTAGCCTTAAATTCTAGGATCCATGTGGCAGACCAAAGAACCAGGAATGTTTCCAGCAGTGTTCAGTATTGATGAACGAATTCACAAAGGAATAAAGGGCACCTATAACCAGCCAGTCCTTGCCAAGGCAGATCCTTACGAGCTGCCCTACAACCATCAGTACCAGACAGGAGCACGCTGGGTAGGCCTACAGTGGTGACAGACATATTGCAACCTGCCTTCGCAGGAACCCTCATGCACTCAAGGAGAGGAACGGAGGATAACTATTCTAAACGTGAACAAACGGGCATTTACCTGGCTGAGACAAGAGTGGCGTGTAAGGGACTTTCGGTTCTATTGCACTCATTGGTGGAGGTAGCAAAGGATTAGCAAAGCTGCGGAGTGGGTGTGTTGGTCGAACACAGGCTGTGGGGATGGTTCTGCTTGGTGCCTCCTCATTGCTGGGATGCTCAGGCTGTGCTGGGGGCAACATCGGTGGCTGTTGGGTGGCTGGTCCTTCACTCACCGCTGCAATGGAGACAAGAAAAGCCATTCATTATTCCAGGACAAGGCTTGCTTTCCCTAAGTCAGCTGCAGGGCCGCTGGATCCATTTAGAGAAATAAGTCAGGATCTGGCCAATCTCTTCTTCAAGTTATGAACATTCTCCTTTCTCTTCGTTCATATGTTTCTGGGATATAATAGCATGTCCCCTTTAAATAACAGTGGAAATAGATCCAGCAAGACAGGGATCTATCTCGCAGGAAGAACAGTAAAGTATACACAGCAGCATTGACTCTATTGCCTGAACTGGCAGGGCCCTGTAATCATAAGTGATGAAGCAAGAAAAAAGAGTTTATTTCTCCTTTCATAAGTAGTAATGCCAGTGAAATTCAATATCCCAAACTCAGCTACAGCTGCATTATTATCTACTAGCCAATATGCCAATTTTTTTCTGCGATTTAAACATGCCATGTCAACTGTCAAACAAATCAGAGTTACCAGGTGTTCAAGGCATTGCTAATAAAATGATACAGGTAATAGCCACTATCATTGTCTTCCATAACAAAAAAGAAGCACATCCAGCTCAAAAGTTATATGAGAGATGACTTTGCTGGAACAAGTTGCCTGAATGCAGAATTGTAATTTTTCCTCTTTGGTAGCAAACCTTGTAATTTTCAGTCAGATTACTATAGTTGAAGAGGTTTCCTGTAGTCGTTTGTGATCGCCTTTGGGCATTTGGACAGCTCCGTATACAGAAACATACCTCTTCTCCAGAGAACACAGTTGAGTGGGACTAAAATATTGGCAAGGCAGCTTCTTATGATAAGGACACTGTGACTTGACTTTATCATTCGTATTCAAAATCAACAGGTCCAGGTGAAACTGTAAATGCAAAGAGCTGCATCGGCAGTATAAGTGTTGATGAAATAAGATATTTCTGAGGATTTATTTTTGAAAGAAAGTTCTATTGGGTAAGTGGAAAAAATGCAGCGAAAGAAGATACTATATCTCACTTTTGAAAGAGAATTTTTAACCAGGAAATATTTTGAGATAATTAGTTTGTGAGATAATTTTGAGACAACTCTCTGGGAGGCTCAGTGAGGTCAGCAAAGGGCAGAGGAGCTAGAAAGAAAATGTGATAATGCTGAAGGGAGTAGAAATTAAAGATACCAAAGATCAAGACATTATATTAAAGATATGCAGAAGTGAAATGTGCCTTCGGAGGGCATTTGGTATTAAGTCTCATTTTTCTATATTCAGAAAGGGTTAGAGATCCTCTGGGTCATTGAGAAGACTCTGGCTTACCCCACTCAAAGATAGAAGCAGGGGAAACATAGCGTTGGCCAAGGACAGGATATAGCCACCCAGCCACCAGAGCTAGTAAAAAAGCAAAGACTTGATAAAAGATTTCTTCAAACAAAGAAAATGTAATCAAGACAGCAAACTGGATAGAACTCTGGCAAGAGGAGTTTTCAGAAGTGCCTTGTCTCTAAGCTAGGAAGTCCTATCACGGAGGGGAGGGGCACATGCATGCAACATATCAAGGTTAAAAGGTGGGGCTTCAAGGAAAACGTTAAGGCAAATCCTTGGTGACGTGGGTTCTCAGATAAGGGCAGAAGGGATAGAGGCTTCAGGTAGGTGTTTATAAGGAGCTAAATTGCTTGAGAGAGTGGTGCCTGGCTGGCTCAGTCAGTAGAGCATGTGACTCTGGATCTCAGGGTTGTGAGTTCAAGCTCCACTTTGGCATAGAGATTACTCAAAAGTAAAATCTTAAAAAAATAAAAGAAGAAGAATATAAAGGAGAGAGAAACAGGTGTTCTTGTATTCAAATTATGCAGTCTTGATTGAATACAAGAACACCTGTTTCTCTCTCCTTTATACTTTTAGGGGCATCTGGCTGGCTCAGTCGGAAGAGCACGTGACTCTTGATCTCAGGGTCATTGAGTCTGAGTCCCACGTTGCGTGTAGAGATTACAAACAAATATATAAATAAATAAAAACTTTAAAGACTGCATAATTAGATGGTTGACAGTATAGTTTTAGAGGCAAAGAAAATTACGCCAGTTTACTCTGGACTCATATTTAATCTAAAGGAGAAAATGACCAATGGTCAATATCCAAATAACAACACAGTATGTCTTAGCTCTAGATCGGAGAGAAGAGGCTGTAGGAACCTATGTCTGGGTCCCTCTTCATTACAAATGGGCCAGTTTTTATTACAGGTCCATACCACCATATTAGAAATATCTTTCCAGGGAAAGAAATTTCACAATTTTCTACAGAAATCTGCCCTCAGTAATTCTATTGAAGATGGACTGTAATAAATCCATATCATATTTTAAAAACTGCTTTAGCCACTAAAGAAATAATATATTGTGTGATGTGCTTCTTTATTCCTTCATATTTTCCTTTTCTATTTCTTCTACATTTTTGAAATGAAAAAGATCTATGTTAAAATATTATTGTGACATTAGGCTTAATAAAGTTGACATGCACTTTTTTAGTTTTCCAAAATTTAGTTTCTCAAAAACCTCAGGTTTCACAGGAATTTTGATGACATCATGGGATGTTTGGGGGTCACTCCCATTCCTATTCTCTTTAATGGCATTGCTCACATGACTAGTCCTTCATCCCCAGGTCTTCAACTGGTCACCATGATTCCCACTGGGAACACATTTGAGGGAAATAATGGTAGCTCCACACATATGGACAAGCTCTTTGGCAAAATCAATCCTTAGTACCACACATAGTGGAAAGGAAAGTGCCTAATCTAATGTGCTAGGTGGGAATGAGAGACCAAATACATCACTAATCCATAAGGGACTAGTTCTATTTTGTTCAAAAATGACAAGTTTGCTTAATTAATATCTAATACAATGGACAAGGTACCGATTTTCCATAGTCACTTCATAATTCTTATATTTTATGGGGAGCAAAAGAAATGCTTTTCAGAACTGGCTGATATTTGAGGCAGTCAAAGCTCTTAAATACAATAGCCAGGGCTCCCCGGGAGCAAAGCCCTCACATCAGAAGAGCCCTTTGGCCAGTTTAGTCGTCAGTATCAGGACACCTGTGTGAAACAAACTGGCTCAGTGACACGGTATTTCAGAGCTTGGAAAGCAAAGAAAACCTCCCTTTGCCCACCAAGCACAGCCTTCCTGCAATTCCGAAAGGAAAGGGAGAATCAAATAAGTGTTGGCAAGGCACTCGTTTTCAAATGATGAAATAGTGGGAAGGCATTGTACAAATAGCGTACGATTACACAGCAGAGTCAAATTTCAAGGCACTTTATGATAATTAATGTTAACACATAAATAATTGCTACAGAATAACTGGCAAAAATATTGCAAAAATGGAAATGAGGATTTTTCTTCTATCTCAAATTGTAGTATTTGAAAGAAATATAGTATGCCGGCAACTCTACGCAAAGACTTTGAGACAGGAACACTTAAGGAACCTAATTCACTCATTAATCTCAGAACAAACAACTGTGCAATACTCCTGAGTAACCCCAGTTCCTGACAGTGTGGATTTTTGCATAGACCCTAGAGAGAAATTCATTAACTCCACTGTGCCCATGATTCTATCTAGGTCAAGTCCCATCTATTATTTGATTTCCAATTTGGGGGAGAGTTAGGACAGAAAAATAACATGGGTGAGGTTGACCAGCCTTCTCACTAAGACAACACCCAAACTGAAAGGAATGGTAAAAATCATCTAACCTCTGGTATCTACCTGTTTCGAGGATGAGAAAATGCTTATAGTGACTTGTAGAAATCGGGCCTCAAGGCTATCTGTTGGTCGAAGTTTTCAAAATATGGCACTGTTTCTTGTTCTCCAGGGAGTTTGCCTATTGAGGCTAAGACCAGAACTACAGTTTATTAGTAGGAAGAGGAGGTAATTGTCCATCAGAACTATATAAATCTTTATTAGTGGATCACCAAATGTGTGTAATGCAAATGTATAATATCCTACAACTTTCTTTTTCTCACGGTAGGAGAGAAATTCAGCTTTATTTGTGACTTTCAGAAAGGAGCAGCTCTTTGGGAACAGAGTTTTAGTGATCCATTTCTTGTGCAACTCAAAGGTCTTTCAGATAACTTCGGAGGAAGGAGAGTCTCCACACTTGGCACAAATTTTTCTTTTCCTATGTGTGACTTTGGTTGTTTCTCAAGGTGACTAATAAGACATCTCCAGCCAGAGTCATGAAATGTTTTCTGCTTGAGAAAGAACAGGGATGTTTAGTGATCTCCAAGGCATTTAGAAACCAATATTGAATGGCTGGAAGTTAACTGGTTCTGATAGTGATTTAGAGAATATTTGGTTTCCTAGAAAAGAGGTGCTTATTTCTTTTCCTTTTCTAAGCCATCACGTGGAAACATATATTTGTGCCTATTTCTTTTGCACTGCACATTCCTTTTGCTCAAAAATTACCTGATGTATGACTGAATATATATATTAAAAAATCTGTGAAATTTTGGCCAGGAGTCATATGTCCATGCTTTTTGATTTTTAGATCAAGTTCAAAAATTAAGTTAAGCACTCTTTAGGAATCCTTTACTTATATAACTTTATATAATAGTTGTATTATATATTTTATGTTTACGTTATATATTATAGTTGTATAACTACCCTTATTTAATAATCCTTACTTTTAAATAAGTTAACAAAATTTTAAAAATTCCTAAAGAGACTAAATTTTTCTTTTATTCATTTATTTATTTACTCATTCGTTCATTCATTCATTCATTCATTCATTCATTTTTAGGTTCACTGCGAAACTGAGTGGAAGGTACAGAGCTTTCCAGTACCCTCTCTGTCCCCACATATACGCAGCCTGCTCTACTATCAAAGTCCTGCACCAGAGTGGCACGTGAGACTCTAACCACAGCTATAAACAAATCTGTAGTGTTTAACCACAAATAAAAACACATTTTAACCTAGTTCATTTATTTTTCTTTGGCTTATGCATGCATCACTCCAATTTCTGCCTCTGTTGTCAAACGGTCAACTTCTCCTGTGTGTCTGAGTCTCTTCTCTTTAAGGACACAAGGCATATTGGATTAGGACACACCTTAACTCAGCATGAACTCACCTTAACTTGGTAACATATGAAAAGATCCTATTTCTAAATAAGGTCGCATTCACAGTTATTGGAGGTTAGAACCTCAACATATCTTTCTGGGAGACGCAATTCTCTTCATAAAAGTTTGTGGCCTCCAAATATGTCCTTAGAGTTCTGGGTCTCTAAGACCTCTTCAGGCAGAGGGAGGATGGCCATCTGAAGGAGGCAGATACTGGAGTTAGCTGACAAAGCCAAGGGATGCCTGGGACTACCAGAAGCTGGAAGAGGCAAAGATGGATCCACCCCTAGAGACTCTGGGGAGAACACAACCCTGACAACACCTTGATTTTGGAGTTCTAGCCTCCAGAACTATGAGAGAATAAATTTCTGTCATTTTAAACTACCTAGTTTATGGTACGTTATTATGGCAGCCTAAGAAACAAATACATCCACGGTAGAAGAATCTGCATAGAGTCTGAGATGAGACACGGTGACTCACACAAAGTCCTGATGGTGAATGGTAATCTGTGATAAACTGTATTATTTGTTCACAACTCACCCTTCCCCTGTGAATTCCTTAGTTCACGTTGGGTGGCATATATACTTCCCTATCCCATTGGTACTGAGCTTCTCCATGTAACTGATTTTGGCCAAGGGGGAAAGGAAAAAAAAAATTATGCTAGCTCATTTATTATTTTCTTTTTCATTGAAATTTAACTTCTGGAATGACTATGCCTATGATTCAATGAGACAGTTTTGCACATTGCACCAAATCAAGAGAAAAAGAAAAGAGTAAATGGGATGCTGAGTTCTCAGAAGGAGACTATATCTTTACAGGAGAAAAAGAAATGACAGGAATACACCATGAGTAAAATAAAATAGTTAAGGGGCGCCTGGGTGGCTCAGTCATTAGGCACCTGCCTTCGGCTTGGGTCATGATCCCAGGGTCCTGGGATCGAGCCCCACATGGGGCGCCCTGCTCTGTAGGAAGCCTGCTTCTCCCTCTACCAGTCCCTCTGCTTGTGTTCCCTCTCTCGCTATGTCTCTCTCTGTCAAATAAATAAATAAAATCTTTAAAAAATAAAATAAAATAGTTAATTTCTTTAATAAAGTGTACTGAACTTTGGCTTGACTTGGTCTTGTGTAGTGAAGAGATAAAGGTCATGCTACACATCCTTCTCACACTTTTAAAGTCAGAGAATATAGATGAAATAAAAAGAAAACAATAGACAGTGATGTGATGAGGGAAAAACTAAACAAAAACTATAATCCTTTCTTTTCTGCTGGGGAGAGTTTGTTTCAGAAGCTGAAGAAGGGACTTGTGGGTTCTGAATTCTTTGACTGGAATCACTTTCCTAGTTGTCCTAGGATTTGGAAATTTTGGTTTTTGGACTTCCCATATCTTTCTCATTTAATGCTGTTCAATATGGTTTGGGGAACTATTTTTTCTTGAGTTTCTGCACACAGCTCTATTCTGTAGACATGATGTGCAGTGAGAAAAGGGAAAATAAATCTCATTCTCTTGTCAGATTTTTGATGCCTTTTAATTCTAACCTTGCTACATCTAGATGATTTATGATTTCTTAGAGCTGTCCCTGTTGGGTTGGAAAAAATATAGCTTACCTCACAAATATATTTTATTGCTGTTACCATCTTATCTATTACAAAACATCCTATCTCACATGAGCTGCTGAGTCACCTGTTCCTAACTAAGAGAAGAAAGCCATAAAATTGATTTTAAAATGCTGTGCTTGAAGAAGAAAAAAAAGTCAAATGGCATAGGAGAAACCACCAGAGTGTATATAATAGATTGAGAGCCTCTCTCCATACCTACTTCCCTTAAAACAAATGAAATACTACTTTCAGGATATAAAATCGATACACAAAAATCAGTTACATTTATATATGCTACTAATGAGCTATCAGAAAGAGAAATTAAGAAAAACAATCCCTTTTACAATTGTGTCAAAAAGAATAAAACACTTAGGAATAAATTTAACCAAGGAGGAAAAAGATCTTTACACTGAAAACTATAAGATGTTGATGAAAGAAATTGAAGACATAAATAAAAGGAAAGATATTCCATGCTCATGGTTTGAAAGAATTAATATTGTTAAAATTTCCATACTACCCAAAGTGATCTGCAGAGTCAATGCAATCTCTATCAAAAATCCAATGGCATTTTTCACAGAAATAGAACAAACCATCTCAAAATTTGTATGGAACCAGAAAGACCCCAAATAGCCAAACCAATATTGAGAAAGAAGAGCAAGCTGGAGGCTTCACACTTCCTGATTTCAAACTATACTGCAAAGCTATAATAGTCAAACAGTATGGTATAGACATAAAAATAGGCATACCGACCAATGGAACAGAATGGAGAGCCTGGAAATAAACCCCTGTATACATGGTCAATTAATTTATGCCAAAGAGCCAAGAATATACCGGGGGGTGAGGGGCAGTCTCTTTAATAAATGGCATTGAGAAGATTGAATTGCCTCTTGAAAAAGAATGAAACTGGATTTCTTACGCTGTACACAAAAATGAACTCAAATGGATTAAAGACTTGAACTTAAGACCTGAAACTGTCAAACTCCTAGAAGAAAACATAGGGGGTAATCTCTTTGACACTGGTTTTGGCAATGACTTTTTAGATTTGACACCAAAAAGCAAAGGCAACAAAAGCAAAAATAAACACATGGGATTACATCAAATTAAAAACTTCTGTACAGCTAAAAGAAAACCATCAACAAAATGAAAAGCAGTTTACAGAATGGGAGGAAATATTTGCCAACCACATATTTGATAAGCAGTTGATATCCAAAATATGTAACACAATCACACAATACAATAGCAAAAAAAGTTGGATTAAAAATGTGCAGAAGAACTGAATAAACATTTTTCCAAACAAGACATATAAATGGTCAGCAAATATGTGGAAAAGGTATTTGACCTTACCAAATTATCAGGGAAATGCAAATCAAAATCACAATGGGGTATCACTTCATACCTGTTAGAATGGCTATCATCAAAAAGACAAGAGAAATGTTGGCAAGGACGTGGACAAAAGAGTGAACTGTTGCTGAAAATGTAAACTGGTGCAGCTACTGTGGAAAAGAGTATGAAGGTCCTAAAAAACATTAAAAATAGAACTACTATATAATCCAGCAGTCTCACTTCTGGGTATATATCCAAAGGAAATGAAAATGAGATCTTAAAGACATATACACACTCCCATGCTCACTGTAGCATTATTCACAATAGCCAAGATATGGAAACAACCTAAGCATCCATCAATGGATGTATGGATAAAGAAGACATGGTATATATACAAAATGGAATATTATTCAGCTATGAGAAAGAAATTGCAACAAATGGATGGACCTTGAGGGCATTATGCTAAGTGAAATAAGTCAGGAACAGAAAGAAGATACTATATGATATCCCTTATATATAGAACCTAAAAAAGATGAACTCATAAAAATAGAGACTAGAATTGTGGTTACCAGGATCTGGGGGATAGGGAAAAAAGAGAGATGTTGGGTCAAAGAGTACACACTTCTAGTTATAAGATGATTAAGTTCTGGGCATCTAATGTACAGCATAGTGATTATAGCTAATAATACTGTATTATATACTCGAAAGTTGTTAAGAAAGTAGATTTAAAACATTCTCACCACAGAAGAGAAATGGCAATTATGTGACATGAGAGGGGCATTAACCAATTTTATGGTAGTAATCATTTTGTCATACATAAGTGTATAAATCAACACATTGTAAACCTTAAATTTACACAATGTTCTATGTCACCTATATTTCATTAAAATCAGAAAAGTAGTAATAATACAAAAACAAATGAATTACTCCTTTGGAAATCTTTTTCTCCAACAATTATTAATTAAAAGTCAAAAGATATTGCTTAATTGATTTAATTAAAGAAAGCTAAGGCATTCATTTAAATATCAGTTTATCAGGAATCAATGACACACTTTTAAATAGAACCAACAGACACTTACACAAGAATATGTTGGAGGACAGTCACTTGATTATTCATTTCCTAGTTGACAACATATTAAGTTCAAGCACCCATCACATCATTGTTTTACTGAACCAGTTAATCTTTGTTTCCCCACAGCTTCCCACATTGTCTATGGAAAGACTCCCAGAGAATTGGTCCTTTGATTCTGACCCAGGGCAGAGGTAAACCAATTTTCCCAAGGGATGAGAATATTAAAATGCGATACATTTAACAAGACATGCTTGGTTATTATTCATTTGTTCTTAGTAAAAAGAAAGGAAAATGCATTACACTGACTTTTTCCTGCTCCGAAACCTCGGTCCACTGACAGTGTGGGGAATGGCACGGGCCGGAGGGTAAACTGTGGGTGGGGGTATCCACACGTGGGAGATGGAAGGATTCCTGGGTACTGGGCACTTTCCAGGGTTGGCACAGGGATGGCACTCACGACAGCTGCAAAAAAAGAGATGTTGTTATTATTATTATTTATCTTAGGTAGCCACCTAACAAATAAAAAAGGAAAGGGCTAAATTTTCACATCTTCAAACCCATGAATACTCTTCATAGCATCATGTAGGTTCCTTTACTTGCCTCTCTTTCCACAGTCTCTTTCTTACTCTAAAAAAGACGGCTCCTGAACAAATAATACATTATACGTAAAAAAAAAAAAAAAAGAAGATAGTAGGAAGGGTAAAATGAAGGGGGGAAATCGGAGGGCAAGACAAACCATGAGAGACTATGGACTCTGAGAAACAAACCAAGGGTTCTAGAGGGGAGGGGGATGGGGGGATGGGTTAGCCTGGTGATGGGTATTAAGGAGGGCATGTACTGAATGGAGCACTGGGTGTTATATGTAAACAATGAATCATGGATCACTACATCAAAAAAAAAAAAAAAAGACGGCTCCCTCCTCCAGCACCTTACTACAGAGCATTACCCTGAGATTTCAAACTTTCCACAGTTTCAAAGAAAGAAACAATGAAACAAGCCACCATAAAGCCTCGTTAAGGCTCTCTGCTTTTTGTTTTGTTTTGTTTTTGCCTTTTTCTTTCTCTTAAGCAATAACTGTGGTGTTAGAAATGCTGGGTTGTTCAGAAACTGAATATATTGTGTAAAGTGAGCTATGGAAATAGGAATTTTCTGCTCATTCTGTGAAAGAATGTAATGCTGTTGAGAGATAGTCTGGAGAGAGAAAAGCAAGGTATAGTCTCAATAATCATACTTAGGATTTTTATTTAAATGGAAAGAAAATGACTTCGAACAGCAAAACAGTACAGTTTAGTGACACATTAATTTAAATATAACTACATGTTGTTTGGGAATACCAAATATTTTTTAGTGGTACTGGCTTAAACCCACAGATCAATATCTTACATAATATTTCCTAGGTGTGTTGAGCATTATTCAATTCCGTTATTCAATATCTATTAAATTATGCCACATTATAAAATACTTATTCTAATTGAAGTCGATCATCTTACATCATCTTATAAAATATTTAGTATTCCCTACCTCTTATTAACAAAAAATACAATTTAAACTAGCTACTAGAATGATTTTCAGCAGTATATTCCTATTACATCAATAAAGTTAGTTCTATTATATGCATTATTTTTATTTAATTACACTCTAATTCCAATTACTGGAGTTTAACATGCATGAGCATGCACATTTACCAAAGGAAAACCTTTCTTTTTATCATATTCTTCTTACCTAAGTAACTTCATGATCATTGACACAGATTATATTGCATTATTTTAAATTAGTTAGAAGTAACATGTAGATTTAAAAATTTTTTTTCTAACTTAAAGTGCAGATTCATTATATTAAACATACAACACTTTAAATCAAAAGGGCTGCTTCTAGTAAAATAGCTTTTGAATTAGCATTCTGGAATTTATTTTTCAGTGTATTTATAATACTCCTTGAAATATATAGTAACATGTTTATTTGAATTGAAAAATTAAAAAAAGAAACACTATTGGTTTCACAATAAGGACTAACTCTTTCAAATAGGTTAAATGATGGGTGTTTTCCATGAAATGACTACAAACTAAAAGATTGTAATAGAATAAAAGCATTTTTCAAAAAATTATATTGGTAACAGTATATTGTAAGTGATATTTCAATGCTTCCAATCCTGTCATAATATACCATATTATATAAAGTACTTCTTAGTGGAAAAAATTTGCAGATGTATTTTATAATTACTCTGTAAATCTTGGTAAAGTTTCTAACAGGTGTACCTCTTAAAAATGAGAAAGCAAATAACCTGAATGAGTAACAAATACTTTTGAAAGTCAAGCAGTTTCTAAAATTTTTACTTCCAGCATAATTGGAAGACAACATCTAGTTTGTTGAAATATTATAAAAAATAACTTCAGATGAGAGTTCACAGTCTGATTTTGGCACGTAATTTGGAAGTTCAAATCATTGAGTGACTGCTGTAAAAATCTTATTGTTGTAACACTCACCCACACATATATGCAAATAAAGTTTCTCAGTGTTCAGATAAATAAAACAGTGGAATAGAATTTATGCAAAAAGTAACATTCATCCACAGATGTATGCAATAATTGTATAGAAAAAGCCTTATTTGTGTCATTTAAGTGATAGAATTCTAATAAAATCTTACTTTATAAACAATTGTACAGAAATACTAATTGTAGAATTGAGGAGGAAAAGATGGCGGAGGACTAGGGGACCCTATTCCAACTGGTCCCCTGAATTGAGCTGGATATCTACCAGACCACTCTGAACACCCACGAAATCAGCCTGAGATGTAAGAAGATAGATCTGGATCTCTACAAACAGGATATTGCACACAGTTGGTTTCAAGGTATGAAGCGGGGAGCCGTGATTCTGCGGCAGATATCAGAAGATAAATGGAAGGGGGAGGGAGCCGTGGGAATCCTGCACTGCCAGTGAGCAATAGCCTCCCATGCTGGGGATGGGGCACAGACTCACAGACCGGTTGTGGCGGGGAAAGGACTTTAGGGCAGCCCCCCAGACTAAAACCTGGAGCGGTGGGGCTGTACGTGTGAACTGGGGGCGGCTGTGGTGTTAGGAGCACAAAGGGCAGAGACGTGCCCCCATGCCCTGACCTGGAGGTGAGGACTGGGAGCCCTGCTGAGGGGTGCACAACCTAGGATGCTGCAGTTTATAGCAGCACAGACAGAAACAGAGATAGTGTGGCCTGGAGAGCTCATTGAAGAACAGACTGCGATCTCTCTGCTCTGAGGCAGAGGGTTGGAAATGATCTCTTCTACTCTGACTCCTGAAGAGACACGGAAAGCCACCAGGGAAAGCCACCAGAGAACAAAAGCCCCCCAAAACTGGTTTTCACTGAGCCCATCCCCCCCCAACAGGGGGCAGGGCAACTCCGCCCAAACAGCGTTGCCTAAGTAACAGCGCAGCAGGCCCCTCCCCCAGAAGAGAGGCCAACAACACTAAGGTCCCTATAAAACAGGTGCATCTTGCTTGGGTTGTGGTCAATAATTTGGACCCTGTACATTCCCTCAACAGAATGACTAGGAGGAGGAACCTGCAAAATAGGAAAGACTCAGAGACTGTGACTTCTGCCACAGATTTACAAATGGATACAGATATAACCAAGATGTCAGAAATGGATTTCAGGGTAACAGTTATGAAGATGACAGCTAGAATGGAGAAATCGATTAATGGCAACATAGAGTCTCTAAGGGCAGAAATGAAAGCTGAACTGGCAGAACTTAAAAATGCTATCAATGAGATCCAATCTAATCTAGATAATCTAACACCTAGGGTAAGCGAGGCAGAAGAATGAATTAGTGATCTAGAAAACGAATTGACAGAAAAGAAGGAAAAAGAGGAGGCCCCAGAGAAACAACTCAAAATCCATGAAAACAGAATCAGAGAAATAAGTGACACCTTGAAACGTTCCAATGTCAGAATTATTGGGATCCCTGAGGGTGTGGAGAGAGAGAGAGAGAGAGAGAGGACTAGAAGATATATGTGAGCAAATTGTAGCTGAGAACTTCCCTAATCTGGGGAATGACACAAACATTCCTGTCCTAGAGGCAGAGAGGACCCCTCCCAAGATCAAGGAAAACAGGCCAACGTCCAGGTATGTAATAGAAAAACTCACAAATCTTAGAATGAAGGCAACCATCTTAAGGGCAGTTAGGGGGAAGAGATTCCTTACGTACAGAGGGAGGAACATCAGAATAACGTCAGACCTATCCACAGAGACCTGGTAAGCCAGAAAGGGCTGGCAAGACATATTCAGGGTACTAAATGAGAAGAACATGCAGCCAAGAATACCTTATCTGGCAAGGCTGTCATTTAGAATGGATGGAGAGATGCAGAGCTTCCAAGACCAGCAGAAACTGAAAGAATATGTGACCACTAAGCCGGCTCTGCAAGCAATATTAAGGGGGGTTCTATAAAAGGAGAAACACCCCAAGAGTGATATAGAACAGAAATTTATAGAGACAATCTATAGAAACAAGGACTTCACAGCCAACATGATGACAATAAATTCATATCTTTCAATAATCACTCTCAACATGACCAGCCTAAATGCTCCCATAAAATGGCACAGGATTGCAGATTGGATAAAAAGGCAGGACACATCCATATGCTGTCTACAAGAGACTCATTTTGAACCTAAAGATACATCCAGATTGAAAGTTAAGGGATGGAGATCCATCTTCCATGCCAATGGACCTCAAAAGAAAGCTGGGGTAGAAATTCTTATATCAGACAAATTAGATTTTAAGCTAAAGATTGTAGTTAGAGACACAGAAGGACACTATATGATTCTTAAAGGGTCTATCCAAAAAGAAGATCTAACAATTGTAAATATCTATGCCCCCAACATGGGAGCAGCCAACTACATAAGTCAACTGTTAATCAAAATCAAGAGTCATATTGATAATAATACAAAACTAGAAGCTGGTTCTTTGAAAGAATTGATAAGATTGATAAACCACTGGCCAGACTTACCCAAAGGAAAAGAGAAAGGACCCAAATTAATAAAATTATGAATGAAAGGGGAGAGATCACGCCTAACACCAAGGAAATAGAAACAATTATTAGAAATTATTAACAACAACCATATGCCAATAAATTAAGCAACCTGGAAGAAATGGATGCCTTCCTGGAAAACTATAAACTCCCAAGACTGAAAAAGGAAGAAATTGACAACCTGAATAGGCCAATAACCAGTAACGAGATTGAAGCAGTGATCAAAAACCTCCCAAAAAACAAGAGCCCAGGGCCTGATGGATTCCCTGGGGAATTCTATCAAATGTTCAAAGAAAAAAATAATACCTATTCTCCTGAAGCTGTTTCAAAAAATAGGAACAGAAGGAAACCTTCCAGACTCATTCTATGAGGCCAGCATTACCTTAAACCCCAAACCAGGCAAAGACCCCATCAAAAAGGAGAATTTCAGGCCGATATCCATGATGAATATGAATTCCAAAATTCTCAACAAAATCTTAGCTAATAGGATCCAACAATACATTAAAAGAATCATCCACCACGACCAAGTGGGATTTATCCCAGGGATGCAAGGGTGGTTCAACATTCGCAAATCAATCAATGTGATAGAACACATTAATAAGAGGAGAGAGAAGAACTATATGGCCCTCTCAATTGATGCAGAAAAAGCATTTGACAAAATACAGCATCTTTTCCTGATTAAAACTCTTCAGAGTATAGGGATAGAGGGAACATTCCTCAATTTCATAAAATCCATCTATGAAAAACCCACAGCAAATATCATCCTCAATGGGGAAAAGCTGAGAGCCTTTCCCTTAAGATCAGGAACACGTCAAGGATGCCCACTCTCGCCACTATTGTTCAACATAGTACTAGAAGTCCTAGCAACAGCAATCAAACAACAAAAAGAAATAAAAGGTATTCAGATTGGCAAAGAAGAAGTCAAACTCTCTTTGCAGACGACATGATACTTTATGTGGAGAATCCAAAAGACTCCACCCCCAAATTACTAGAACTCATCCAGCAATTCAGTAATGTGGCAGGATACAAAATCAATGCACAGAAATCAGTTGCTTTCTTATACACTAACAATGCAACTGTAGAAAGAGAAATTAGAGAAACGATTCCATTTACAATAGCACCAAAAACCATAAGATACCTTGGAATAAGCCTAACCAAAGAGGTAAAGGATCTATACTATAGGAACTACAGAACACTCATGAAAGAAATTGAAGAAGACACAAAAAGATGGAAAAACATTCCATGCTCATGGATCAGAAGAATAAACATTGTTAAAATGTCTGTGCTACCCAGAGCAATCTATACCTTCAACCCCATCCCAATCAAAATTCCAATGACATTTTTTAAAGTGCTGGAACAAACAATCCTAAAATTTGTATGGAATCAGAAAAGACCCCAAATTGCCAAGGAAATTTTGAAAAAGAATAACAAAGCTGGGGGCATCACATTACCCGATTTCAAGCTATATTACAAAGCAGTGATCATCAAGGTAGCATGGTACTGGTACAAAAACAGACATATAGACCAATGGAACAGAATAGAGAGCCCAGATAGGGACACTCAACTCTATGGTCAAATAATCTTCGACAAAGCAGGAAAAAATATGCAATGGAACAAAGACAGTCTCTTCAATAAATGGTGCTGGGAAAATTGGACAGCTACATACAGAAAAATGAAACTCAACCATTCTCTAACACTATACACGAAGATAAACTCAAAATGGATGAAAGACCTCAATGTGAGACAGGAATCCATCAAAATCCTAGAGGAGAACATAGGCAGTAACCTCTTTGACATCGGCCACAGCAACTTCTTTCAAGATACATCTCCAAAAACTAGTGAAACAAAAGCAAAAATGAACTTTTGGGACTTCATCAAGATAAAAAGCTTCTGCACAGCAAAGGAAACAGTCATCAAAACAAAGAGGCAACCCACAGAATGGGAGAAGATATTTGCAAATGACACTACAGACAAAGGGCTATATATCCAAGATCTATAAAGAATTTCTCAGACTCAACACCCAAAAAACAAATAATCAAGTCAAAAAATGGGCAGAAGACATGAACAGACACTTCTGAAAAGAAGACATACAAATGGCTAAGAGACACATGAAAAAATGTTCATCATCATTAGACATCAGGGAAATTCAAATCAAAACCACATTGAGATACCACCTTACACCAGTGAGAATGGCAAAAATGGACAGGGCAAGAAACAAGAAATGTTGGAGCGGTTGTGGAGAAAGGGGAACCCCTCTTACACTGTTGGTGGGAATGCAAGTTGGTACAGTCACTTTGGAAAACAGTGTGGAGGTTCCTCAAAAAATTAAAAATAGAGCTACCTTATGACCCAGCAATTGCACTGCTGGGTATTTACCCCAAAGACACAGATGTTGTGAAAAGAAGGGCCATATGCACCCCAATGTTCATAGCAGCAATGTCCGCAATAGCCAAACTGTGGAAAGAGCCGAGATGCCCTTCAACAGATGAATGGATAAAGAAGATGTGGTCCATATATACAATGGAATATTACTCAGCCATCAGAAAGGATGAATACCCAACTTTTACATCAACATGGATGGGACTGGAGGAAATTACGCTAAGTGAAATTAGTCAAGCAGAGAAAGTCAATTATCATATGGTTTCACTTATTTGTGGAACATAAGGAATAGTCATGGAGGACATTAGGAGAAGGAAGGGAAAAATGAAGGGGGGGCAATCAGAGGGAGAGAGGAACTATGAGAGACTATGGACTCTGAGAAACAAACTGAGGGTTTCAGAGGGGTGGGGGATGGGGGGATGGGCTAGCCCAGTGATGGGTATTAAGGAGGGCACGTACTGCATGGAGCACTGGGTGTTATACGAAAACAATGAATCATGGAACACTATATCAAAAACTAATGATGTACTGTATGGTGACTAACATAACATAATAAAAATTAAATTAAATTAAAAAAAATACTAATTGTAATGTTAACTCAACTCCGAAGAAAAAAACCCAGCAGTTAAACCTAAACTTATGCTCACATAAGTTTATAATAATACACAAATAATTTCAGTTTATAAAAATATTATATTGCAAAGAAATAAGATAGATGATCAATAAAAGACATAAAGACAGATGACATTTGTATATTATTCTGTTGGGAGAGTGAATTGTAGGTACTAGCTCAAGGAGAAATGTGTAAATTCTTCTCAGTTAAAAAGAAGCTTCCTCATGTATTTTGTAAATGGATGATGGTGGATATCAAATTGCTATGGTATTTCTATGCATTTGGATTTATTTAAAAGAGTGGTATACCAAAGAAATTACATCCTTCACGGACATTTATAACAAACTGTTTTAGATGTTAAATTAAAAAATGTTTGAGTGCTACAAAGTTTTCTAAATTATTTTTGGGAAGAATTGAATGAAAATTTGAGAATAAGTGATATATAACACAATATCCTATAAAGATATTTACAAAGAGTAAATTGTGGATAAACAAACACATGAACAGACTCCAGAAAATGGAAAAGAAAAAAGATGACAGGGAAAATTGTAAAAAGAATCAGAGATTCTAAATTCCTTAAAGAAAGAGGTTGTAATTTTGTAGTCTTTGTATCTCTCATAGTACAGTGATAGAGATACTTTATATTTTTCAAGTGAGTTAATAAGTAGGATTTTCTAGAAGTAATATTTAGAAATCTGTCATTTTAATCCACTAGAGACTATTTAAGTGGTTTGATGTATTATTTAGTTTCCTGGGGTGTACAGTTATTATAGTAATAATAGTATTAATAATGGACTTGAACACATTTGTAAATAAGAGCCATATGATAACATAATGTCTATATTCAGGAAACTTAAACTCTCAGTCTCCCAGGCAGTCAATTTAATGATTTCACCCATCTTACTGATCAAATGGGATCACTGCATAGTCATTAATGTTGATTGCCAGATTGTAAAGCCGTCTCTGTGTTGACAATTTTCACCCATAAATAAATGTGACAACCATAGTTTCCCTAGATATAGAAGGCACCCAACTCCACAAATTGTGCACATTTCCTTACCAATAGTATTATGTGAACTTAACCAATATTTTATAATACATTTAGAAAAAGAATTTCATAAATATATCCTGGAATGGAGAAACATAAAATAATTTGGCAAGTCACAGAATATAAAATCAGAGAACTAAGAGAACCCAAGAGACTAAATTTATATTCCAGTTCCAAGTCTTTCATTACTGAAGAAAGGAATTTTCCTTTCTAAGTTTTGCATTTTCACTACTG
Organism: Mirounga leonina; assembly: GCF_011800145.1. NCBI lineage: Eukaryota > Metazoa > Chordata > Mammalia > Carnivora > Phocidae > Mirounga > Mirounga leonina. The sequence continues at coordinate 20,970,339 of NW_023270854.1, forward strand.
ACCTGGGTACAAATGGCTCGCAAATAATAAAAGTTCTTTAAAAAATAAAAAATCCATTGTATGTTTCTGCATCTCAACAATTCCCATTGTTCTATTCCCTGGCATGAAATAGAATAGTTTGTTTTCCAAAGCTTTGGTTTTGAAGTATTTTGATTCATGATTCATTTCTAAAAAGGCACAGAAGTCTACACCTACTTCGAAGACAGTTGTTGCAGAAATAATCATTCTAAAGTAAGTTGGATACAATACTATGTATTGAAATGCTGTTTGGTATTTTTCTCCCACATGTCAGGGTTGAGAGCCAGAAACACACACACACACACACACACACAGAGAAACACACGCACACACACATTCTCTCTCTCTCCCTCTCCCTCACACTACTGTTCAAAGCATTCACCGCACTGCTATGTTTATGTAAAACAACTCAGAAACCGATATCATTAAGAATTTTCAATAAATCTCTGCTGTGTGGCCAAATATGACAAGAAATCTGCTCTGACACAGCTTGCTGACAATTGAATTTATATCTCACACTGATGCACAAAGATTTTTCAAGTAGAAATTCCCTCACCAAATTACTTAGCTCTTTGAACAGAACATATTGATATTCGAAAGCTTTTACAACGTTCTTAAAAATGTTGGCACTAAATGCTACCTATAGGAAATCTAAAGTAGAGATTTTTTTTTTTAAGCTACAATTTTAAGAAATAAAACCCTCTGTAGGTATTTCTCAATATGGTACTTGACAGAGTCGAGAGATGTGTTGAAGAGGAGGGGTAGAAAAATAAGAACAAAGGTAAAATTTTGAAGTGAAAAGAATTTAAGTGAAATGATTTCTCATTCTGCCTCTCCTTACCACGTCTTTTCTGCAATGACCTACATATCATCCAGACTCTTTGGAAATTTAGTGTCTATTGCCCTTGTTAAATATTTTCGTCTCCTTCACAGTTCAGGTGTTCTTTGACAAGTACTTGTCATGGAATATCCACGAACTCCACCAATATCCTCATACTCCCCTCAGGAAACGTATGAATATTCACAAATATGTGTTCTGTCATTATTCTCTACAGCATGGCAAAGAGCCCAAGCACTGAGGTCAAACTGCCTGGGTTCATGATCTAGTTCTGGCTCTTGGTAGTGAGTACATGTTACAGCCAGTATCTGAGATGCCTCCAATAGAGTCCCAATGCATGGTATTCACATCCTGGTGGCTTCCCTGACACATTTCGCCAGGATTGGTCTGATTACCAGTGGAATGCAGGACAAATGCAGAAGAAATTCCACTTCCAAAACCAGGTTAACAAAGAAGACGTACAAATGGCCAACAGACACATGAAAAAATGCTCAATATCACTTGGCATCAGGGAAATAAATCAAAACCACAAGGACATACCACAATGAGATATCACCTCACATCAGTCAGAATGGCTAAAATTAACAACTCAAGAAACAACAGATGTCGGTGAGGATGCGGAGAAAGGGGAACCCTCTTACACTTTGGTGGGAATGCAAACTGATGCAGCCACTCTGGAAAACACTATGGAGGTTCCTCAAAAAGTTAAAAATAGAACTATCTTACGAGCCAGCAATTGCACTACTAAGTATTTATCCAAAGGATACAAACATAGTGATCCGAAGGGGCACCTGCACCCCAGTGTTCATACCAGTAATGTCCACAATAGCCAAAATATGGAAAGAGCCCAGATGGCCATCGACACATGAATGGATAGAGAAGATGTGGTGTATATGTACAATGGAATATTACTCGGCCATCAAAAAGAATAAAATCTTGTCATTTGCAATGACACGGATAGAACTGGAGGATATTATGCTAAGTGAAATAAGTCAGTCAGAGAAAGACAAATACCATAGGATTTTACTCCTACGTGGAAATTAAGAAACAAAACAGATGAACATAGGGAAAGGGAAGGAAAAGTAAGATGAAAGCAGAGAGGGAGGCAAACCATAAGAGACTCTTAATTATAGGAAACAAACTGAGGGTGGCAGGAGGGGAGGTAGGTGGGGTGATGGGGTAATTGGGTGATGGGCATTAAGGAGGGCACTTGAAGTAATGAGCACTGGGTAGGTGGGGTGATGGGGTAACTGGGTGATGGGCATTAAGGAGGGCACTTGAAGTAATGAGCTCATTGTGTTATATGCAACTGATGAATCACTAAATTCTACCTCTGAAACTAATAATACAGTCTATGTTAATTAAATTGAATTTAAATTAAAAAGTTAAAAAAACAAAAAAAAACTTTGTTCCCTGAACAATGCTATTTTTATATGAAAGCATTCATTAAAATTGGTCTTCTGATGTGAAATAAAAGACATAAAAAGAAAAAGGTTGTCCTCTCTCACTGTTTTATTTTTATTTTTTAAAAGATTTTATTTATTTACTTGTCGGAGAGAGAGAGGACAAGCAGGGGGAGGAGAAGAGGGAGAAGCAGGCTCCCCGCTGAGCAGGGAGCCCGATGTGGGGCTTGATCCCAGGACCCTGGCTCATGACCTGAGGCAAAGGCAGACATTTAACTGACTGAGCCACCCAGGCGTCCCTCTGTCCCACTCTTTTAGATCACTCATCCTGGGAGGAGCCAGGAGTCATGTCTGGAGAACATGCTGGCAAACCTGTGGACATAATGGAAGCTGTTGAGAAAATGAGTGATTGTTTTACGTTGCTACGTTTTGGAGGTAATGTGTTATGCAGTAATAGATAACTATGCGTTAACCCGAGCAAGTTATTTAAGGTCATTGTTTCTTAGTTTTCTCATTGTGAAGTGGAGATGGTAATAGTACCAATGTTATGGTATGGCTGTGAGGATTGAAGAGATTAACCATAGAGAAGTATAATAGAGTGGAGGGTCAGGAGTCAGCCCTTCAAAAATGCTGCTTATTGTTATCAATCTGCAGGGATCCAACAGATCCTAAGATTGAGCCAAATGTCATATAACAGGGAAATGCTGTTTAAAATACCCCTTTTACAGGTATATTATCTTAATCATGGTGATGGTTTCATGTGTATATGCATATGTCCAAACTTACCAAATTGTATACATTAAATATGTACAGTTTTGTATACACCAATTATACCTCAAAAAATCTGTTAAAAATAAACCAAATTTTAGGGGCACCTGGGTGGTGCTGTCGGTTAAGCTCTTGGTTTCGATTCACGTAATGATCTCAGGGCTGCAAGATTGAGCCCCGTGTCAACCTCAGCGTGGAGTCTGCTTGGGATTCTCTCTCCCTCTTCATCTGTTCCCCCCTCTCCAAATAAATAAATCTTTTATAAAAACCCAAAATTTAAAATATGACCACTTAAAAGATAAACCGAATATTTTACCAAGATGCTGAAAATTATTCTCATTGTCAAAAATGTATACTTCTATAAAAAAACAAAAACATCCTGTCTTACATTCAAGAAAAGAGTTCAATACATTAAGATAGAGGTAACTAAATGGTAGGGTTTTTTTTTTTTTTTCATGATTTTGTTTATTTATTTGAGAGAGAGAGAGCATGAACAGGGGAGGGGCAGAAGGAGAGGGAGAGGCAGACTCCCCACCACTGAGCAAGGAGCCTGACTCAGGGCTCGATCCCAGGATCTGGGATCATGACCTGAGCCAAAGGCAGACACTTAACCGACTGAGCCACCCAGGCACCCCTAAATGGTAGGTTTTAACTCAAATTTGAACCTGAGGGAAATATAACACTAAGATTTTTGAGATTAGATAGGAAAATTCTTCCCCTGGCAGAGGAAAATAACTGGAATTATGATTATAAAACAAAATCTAGGTTCAGATTTTTGTTCTGTCCTTTATGAGCTAAGGGAAGGCCTCGTTTATTTAGACTTAGCCAGCCTGAAGATGAGGTTTGATGTGGAGGTGACCGGACCACTACCCACCATAGGGTAACTATGAAGATGTACTGAGATCAGATGGAGGACACTGTCAGCAGGAGACTTGAAAACTCATACAGCCTCCTACAGCCTTGTTCACTTCTGTCTGACCCTTCTCAACTGAGATTTTCTCAAACGAGACATGGCTATGAAGTCTGGATAGTCAACAGCTGAGTGTACATTTTGACGCCATGAACATCAGACAGAAGACGAGACCACAGGAAAGGGAACCTCTGATCTGGGTCCAAATGAATCATTTGAGATGAGCTTGAGTCACCACACCTCCCTTTTCTGCACATCAGTGACTTTCTCAAGACACAGTGAGAATATCTGCCTTAGTCTTTTACAAGTTACCCTGGACTGCCCAAAAGACTTACTCAGATGAGAAAAGTCTTGGAATAAAAGATGGTGTGTTTTGTTGTAGAGCTATCTAAGACATTAGGAATTAAAAAAGAATTAGGTGACACAAATCTTAAAAAGCAAGGGATTCTTATTTTTCATATTGCTCTAGGAAACCTTTCCAAAAGCTATGCTTGTGTTCCTTTTGTACTCCATCATCCAAAATTCTTTACCTTCACCAATTCTTCATCAGAAGCATTCTTGATTATTTCTATATCTCTGATAAACCACTTTTTTGCCTTGCAAAATCCTCCCTAAAAACACATTGCATATTCCCCAGAGTACCTTTTTGAGCTTAAAAGCCATATCTTGACCTTGTCTGCACAATCCTACTGACCTGCTGATTTTGATAATCCAGTGGAATTACCAATCAATTAATTTTATTTAACAAGTCATTTGCTTATGGAACTACCAAGAAACAACCTCTGGGTTTTCAACTCTCATTCATCAACAACTGTGCCATTTACACAGCACTGTGGGAGATACAGAGGTACATAAAAAATACTACCTCCTGCAGAAGCTCACAGTAAGAGGAAGAATGAAGTACACCATTCAAGACTCAAAGAACAAAAACTGGTCTTAATAATGTAATGATCAAATTATTATTTGGAGTTACAAACATATTAGACAATGACATCATTTCTAATGCAAATTTAAGTGAGCTTTTAACTTTCTCTTTCTTGCCACTGTTCCCATAGTTCCGAATAGTTGAAAATTTGTATGTGTTGGTGTTTACGATGGAACTAGAAGAGTTGTTAGCACTCATTACTCCTAAGAAAAGCACTCTTGGTCAGATGTGGGCATTCACAGGGGCTGCAGGGTGATGGAATGAATGCCCAGTTCTAAAACCTGTTAAGCAGGGACCAGTCTTAGGATACTGGCTTCTTACACCATGAATGCAAGTTTCACACAAGGATTGTGACTTAGAATCAAATGTTTCAGAGGTTAGAATTATCCTCATATCCTCGAGCCAACAGAACTCTAGTTTTTAAAGTCTGCTTTTTCTCATGCAGCTTTATTTCACTTCTCAATAGCTTCTCCAATCCATTGTTTGAGTTCTGCAATCAAGTGACTAAAGCAGATGGTGGGAATGGGGGAAAAAAAGAGTTGGCTTTCACAGTAAATGTTCTAGAAAGCCCCAAACCAGTAGTCATAAGCAGTTCCTAAGCTATCACAAAAGCAAAACTATATGCCTTCCTTTGCCTCAGTCTTTTTACTACATGCTTCAGGCCACTTTTTTTGAGACTTCTTTTTTCCTTTAAAAGCTGATACTATATTTTTTCCCCTCAAAGATGTACAGGGAAACAGAAAAAAAAAATGAAATTCAAGAGAATTCTGCCTAACAAACTTTCATACGTTAAATTATCAGAATTTTTTTTAACTCATGTGATCTTAAAAGTCATCTGTTTCAATCTAAATTCTTCCTAGTTCTGATTCCCCTCCTCTCCTCCAGCATTTTCCAGAAGAAAACCCTGTTCGAAAATGGAAAGGGGATCCAAGGTCAAACAAATACTTATGTTCCATCAAGTAATAAATTACTAGAAATAAATGTAAGTAAATCTACCTCTTTCTAGGAATGGATCTCACCCAAAGAAGTTGCTCACCCAAGATTACACCCCATTTCTTGCGGGGGGCAGCCTGCATCAAAATCGAGACAAGATTGGAGACCAAGTCCAGAACTCTCCTTTGGGACAACTCTGAAGGACAATCCATCACCAGAAGAACCTGTGGGGTCAGCTGAAGCCCCCATTAAACTACACCACCAGGGGCGCCTGAGTGGCTCAGTCGTTAAGCGTCTGCCTTCGGCTCAGGTCATGATCCCAGGGTCCTGGGATCGAGCCCCGCATTGGGCTCCCGGCTCAGCGGGGAGCCTGCTTCTCCCTCTCCCACTCCCCCTGCTTGTGTTCCCTCTCTCGCTGTGTCTCTCTCTGTCAAATAAATAAATTAAAAAAAAAATCTTTAAAAAAAAACACAAAAAAAAAACTACACCACCAGTTCCATTTCTCCCTCCTCCCAATCCTGCATCACTTACCCTCACGGGTGTTATTCCGGAAAGCACTTGCTAATACATTGCCTGTATTTGAAATTCTGTCTCAGAGTCTGATTCCTGGAAACCCATCATCTGACCCTTATATACCCTTTACAAATTCAGGAAAGTTATACTTGATGCTCCTGATTTCTTATAAGTAATTTCATTTGTAGTATAATTCTTTGGCCATTGTAAAAATTGTCAGCCTTTGCCACCATTTTACAACAAAGCACACTGAATCAGAAAATCAAAATACCTGGGTTCTCTTGCCTGTGTTCTGAGCTGGTATGTTTCTCACAAGCATTAGCTTACTTAGCTGTGAAATGTGTTCAGGAGTAAGGAGCCACATACGTCACATCATGTTTTCAACCAATACGTTGACAAATCTTAGACAAATAAACAGATTTTTGCACTCCAATGAAATTAAATACATTTCCCCATGGATTTGAAAAAATGAAAATGCACTTCAGATAGTCTATATTTGATCTGCTAAGTTACATTTTATAGAGCATGATGAGAAATGTCAAGGAAGAGAGGAAAAATCGTCTTACAAAACTAATGATTCTTAAGTGGAACAGCAAACATCTTCATACAGGTGACTAGAAATCAGCATGGTGCTGTGATGTGGTTTATAGAAGACTCGCTAGATAAGACTTGATAAATCTAAGTAACTGCAAGTGGGGCCATCAGAAAATGTATCTACTATACTGCATGAAATCATTGCTCTGTCAAGATAGAGATCTACAATTTGTTCAGCAGAGCTATCTGAGGCCTATCAATCATGTCAGTTGCAAAGAGCTTATTTTATTTATCAGAAAGCTAAAGAATTTATTTTAAAATCAACTTTGATTATATGTTGAAGTCATTTCTTTTCGTTAGATAGAGTTTTACCAACACAGAGTTTGGAGATGACAAAGAATATAATGTGATGAAGTTACTTCAAAAGATATATTTTCTATCAACTCTTCCTTTCTTATTGAAGTTTTATTTAAGTATAATATATGTATTGAAAACATGGAATATCCAAAGTAGTGCTTAGGGATTTTCCAAAGTGAAATGCCTTGTAACCATACCCAGGGCATGAAATAGAACATTATCCAGTTTCCCCATGTTCTCTTCTGGTCACTAATCACCTCCCATCAAGAGTAACTCCTCTTCAGAATTCTAACCCCATAGATTATTTTGCCTGTTTTTGAATTTTACATAAGTTGAATCACACAGATGTTAGGTTTCTGTCTTATAACCTTTTATCTGCAAGATTCTCCTTATCATTTTTGACATTTTAGTTCGTTAATTTTCACTGCTGCATGGCATTCCACTGTGTGAATATGTTACAATGTAATAAAGATATGATATGATGAGAAGGACTGCCACACATATTCTTGCATGTGTCTTTTGGTGAACGTATTATGTAATTCTGCTGGGTATATACCCAAGAGCAAAATAGGTATAAGAATGGGATTGCTGGGTCACAAAATCCTTACACATTTTGTAAATCTATTTAACTGTTTAAAATAATGTACCCATAATATAAGATAATTTTAAAATAAAAACAAAATTAATTGCTGGTCATTTTAAGGCCTCCATTCATATAGAGTAAGACTCTAGGAATAAGGAAAGGTTTGTTGTTTTAGGCAACAAAATAGAGCAACTCTGAGCTCCAGGTGACAACATAAGGCAGCACAATGTGGTGGCCAGATTAAGCACAGGTTTGGGGTTCATACTCTCAGAACCTTAGTTTGCATGTTTGTAAATTGGAGATGCTATTGTCAAAAAAATATCTTTTAAAAAAAGGATACATATAATACAAGGCATTCAAGGCATCTTCATCCTTGAAAAAGCAGCATACCATAGAAGTTCAGAGGTTGCCCAGGTTATCTCCTGGAGTGAGTCAGTAAGCTGTTTGAATCTTTGTTTGCTGTCTGCAAAATCAGGATAATCTCACCACATGATAATATTATGAGGATTTAATGAAATAGTAATTAGCAAGTTACTTAGCAAGTGAATAATATTCAGAAATTCTCAATATTTGTTAGATTTCATTTCATTTTTCCTTCTTCCTAAGCTCATTAGTGCCTTTCCTATTTAATGAAAACAATTTTAACTGCCCTTAATATATCATAAAATCCTATTAGAAGATATTCAACTATAACTGATTAAAAAAAAGTTCCCTAAACTGTTGTGTTACAAATACAAGGCATTCATATAATGCATATACTTATTCATTCAGTGATTTGACAGATATTTAGCAAGCACCAATTTTGTGCTAGTATTGAGCTATACAATGTATGAATGTGAAGATGAATTAGATACATTCCCTCCCTATCGTGAAGTAATTCACAACCTGTTAGAAGAGGGAAGATTTCGACTTGAATACCGAAGCATATGAGGCAGCACTATGTGTAATTAATGCCACAAAAGCAGTAGAAAGAAATGCTATTCAAACATGAGAAAGGAAGCCATCATTTCTGGATACAACATTCAGAAGAGAAAGAATTTACGAGAGCATCACTTTGAAAGTGATGCATACAACTTTGTTAGGTACAGATAGCCACTGAGTCATTCCAAAAGGAGAGCAATGTTCAGAGGGAAAAACAAAGAAGGGGCAATTATATTTATGGATTGGCAATTAGTCTAGCTTGGCAGGAGTCTCGGATATATCTATATATCTTTCTATATCTATCTATCTATCTATCTATCTATCTATCTATCTATCTATCTCTATATGATCAAAGAGTATGGAAGAGGCTAGAAGGGGCTAAGACTCATTGTGATGCTGTTTTGACGGTTCAGGTGTGAAGTCATAAAGAAGAGAATTAACATATGACTCTGGGGAATAGGAAGGTAGCCAGGGATTGAAAAGATATTGTGGGAGAAAAATCAAATCAACAAGATATGGGAACTTACTGGATAAGGAAGTTATAGATGGAACATAAAGGTCCACAGAGGATTTTTTTTTTTTAATTTGAGTATAGTTGACACATGAAGCACAATGATTTTTTAAGAAGAAAGCTATAGAAGATTGGCACACACAGAACTTCGTTACAAGAGGAAAGTGGTTGGAGGGGAAAAGAGAGGCAGCTTAGAGTACAGTGACTCTCCATGTAGTAAAAGGAATGAAAGAAGGACAATGGCTTCACAGAGTAGTGCAGCAGGGAGCTTACTGATTAGGAGCTCAGAACTCTGAAGCCAGACCTTCTGAGTCCAAATTCTGCTTCTGCCACTGAGTTGCTGTATGACAAAAAGCTAGGTACTTAAACTCTCCAAGCTTCAGTTCCCTTATTAGTGAAACAGGCATAAAAATTATATCTAACCCATGAGTTGAACAGTTGGAATTCATTATAAATTCCATAACAATTTTTGTACTATTAGAGCGTGGAGGAAACATGACATCTAGTAAAGTAGAAAGAAGCAGCCGTTAATTCATTCACCTAAGTTGTCTCCCCTGGAGCTTGTTAATTGCACCAGGCTCTGTTCTGAGCATTGAGGATATGAGATGATCAAAGAGGCAAAATCTCTACCCTTATAGAGATTACAATATGGGGAATACATAATAAATAAGCAAATACAAAAAATGAAAGCAGGATGGTCATTCACCTTGCTAAAGAAAAATGAAGCAGAACAGAGCAGAGAGTGACCAAAAATGCTGTGTTAGACAATAGTCAGGGAAGACCCGTGATGGTGGCCATTGAATGCAGACTTGAATGAAATTAAGAAAAAGCCATGTAATTATCTACGAAAAGAAATTCTAGGGAAAGGGAACAGCAAGTGAAAAGTCCTTGAGTTTAGATGTGTGTTACTTTTTTTTTTTTTTTTTAGATTTTATTTATTTATTTGACAGAGACACAGCGAGAGAGGGAACACAAGCAGGGGGAGTGGGAGAGGGAGAAGCAGGCTTCCTGCAGAGCAGGGAGCCTGATGTGGAGCTTGATCCCAGGACCCTGGGATCATGACCTGAGCCGAAGGCAGACGCTTAACGACTGAGCCACCCAGGCACCCCTGGATGTGTGTTATTATCCAAAGAACAGAGAGGAAGGCTATGAGGCTGAAATGGATTAGAGTAGTAGCAGGAGATGAAGTGAGAGATGTGTCCAGAGGTTTTATCACAGGAGGCCTTGTAGGACATGGTAAAATCATGGATTTTGTTCTGCATATGATGGGAAATCAAGAGGAGTGACATGATCTAATGCACACATTGAAAGACTGCTCTGTAGATGACTTACCATAGGAGAAAGAGCTAAGAGATTAATTATGAGCTTAGAGCTACAGTCTATAATCTGAAATAGTTGACGGTGGCATAGTTTAGGACAGCAGTAGAGATGGGAAATAGTTGGCTTTGGGACAGTTATTGTAAGCAAGAACTATAGGATTGATGAAAGACTGAATTTGGGATGTGATGAAATTTGGATAAAAGAGCATGAAATTAGAGTTTTGAACAAGAGTAAATGGATGAACTGTGATACCATTTATTGAAAAAGGGGAAACAGTAGGAGGGTCGAGTTTGGAGTGGGGGGGGAGGGAATTATGAAAAGCAGGATTTCCATTCTGAACATAGCTGACTTGCCTATTACACACCCATATGGAGAAATTGAGTCAATGGTTGATATGAAAGTTGATATGGATTCTGATAAGAGATCAAGTTAGAGATAAAATTTGGGATTTATCAACATTTGGATGGCATTAGGCCATCAGAACCAGATGACATCATCGAAAGAGCGAGATAGGCAGAAGAGAGAAGGCTGAAGACTGAGCCCTGGGGCACTCTCTGACTCAGATTGGGAGTAAGAGGAGGAATAAGTAAAAGATACTGAGAAGGAGCAGCCAGTAGGATAGGAAGAAAACCAGGAGCATTTATTATGTCATAACCCAAGTGAAAAAAAAGTGTTTCAGTAAAAAAAAAAAAAGTGAGATGCTATGTCAAATTTTGCTGAGCATCTGAAAATTGATGATTTATTTTGATAATGTGGAGATTACTCATTTCACCTTGCAACTGTGGTTTTAAGTGGAGAGAAACTGTGAAAATCTCATTAAAACTAATAAGGAAGATTACAAAGATTATAAAGAGGAAAATGTAGGTATAAACACATTTTAAAAGAGTTTTTCAGGAAGGGAGAGGGATGAGCTTCTGCTGGAGGGGAAAGTGGTATCCAATGAGGGTGTTTTGAAACAAGAGTTGTGACAGAATACTTGAATGCCTATTGGAGTTATCCATGAAGGAGAAAAATGGATGATTTTTCCCCAGGAAAGGGAAGGGGTCCTCTGATGGATGAGAAGGCTTCAGATAGGAGCACAAACACATCAACTAGATTGAATAAAGATAACATTTCTCAGTGCTTCCCTCTTCTTGGTAATATCGTAAGGCAGATTATCAGCTGAGGATGGGGAAAGAAGAGAGATCTGGGGAGTCTGAGAAGTTAGAATAGATGTAAGACATTCATCTTATAAACTGAAACAACGACTGACGAGAGAAATGAGTGGCATTTCCAAAAACAAGACTGCTTGCCTTGGATTTATGGTCATTAATGCCCAGCAAGCAAGTCATGTGTTTTTCTCTGGATAAAATCAGCTGTTAGGGTACATGGTGAGAGCTGGTAGTGGAGCTGATTTAATCAGGGTTGAGTTTTTTTCTGGTGAGTATGATGGGGTAGGAGGACCAGGGGAGATGAGGGTGTTTGCAAGGGACTGAGGATAATAAATGACTATGAATTCTCAGTTGAGTTTGGAGGTAAATGAGGACATGAGGCAGATGAGGGACTGTGGGAAGGTGGCAGAGTTAACGGGTTGGAGGTCTTGGTGGGACTGAAGAATTGTTGGCAAGGAGGCAATAAAATAAGTGAGCAGGAAAGTAACAGAGTATAGAAAAAGGGGTGATAGAAACTGAGGCTTGTAGGGGTTACAATGATTGCTTTTTTTAAATTTTATTTATTTATTTTAAAGATTTTTATTTATTTATTTGAGAGAGAATGAGAGAGAGAGAGAGAGCACATGAGAGGGGGGAGGGTCAGAGGGAGAAGCAGACTCCCTGCTGAGCAGGGAGCCTGATGCGGGACTTGATCCCGGGACTCCAGGATCATGACCTGAGCCGAAGGCAGTCGCCTAACCAACTGAGCCACCCAGGCGCCCCAACAATGATTGCTTTAATGGGTGATTGGAATTGATGAACTGAGGTGGGAAGGAGCAAATATCATTGCAGGTACCTTAAAGGAACTAACAGTCTAGGACATTGGATGAATTACCTGCATGGATATTATAATTACCAAGATTAATCATAGAGGTAATTGGAAAGGAAGTGATCCCCAGGTGTGCTAATATCTTCAGTTAATGTGGGAATATGACAGAAAACTTCAAGAAGAGGGTAGTAAGTGGATATCTGTTAACACTTGCTTCAAGGGTGCTAGATTATTTAAATCTGGAAATTAGACCTATTAAAAAATCACACACAAAAAACTATGAAAATGTGATCATTAGAATAAGACCAATAATAGTGACAGAAGTTTCAGCTCTTCAATTCATATTTTTTATAATTCCTTAAATATGTACTCATCTGTTTTGTAACAGAGAGACCACTGGATTGCACACAACAAATACAATAAGTAAAAATTTGACTTGAAATTATAAACGATATGGTTTTAGTCATTCTTCATTTTGTCCAGCTGCCCAGAAAATTCAGAGAAATCTCTAAATATTTTTGATAATTTGATACAGAAAAGATGAAAACAGAAAACACTTCATTTCTTCCTTGTGGTACCAATCTTTACCCACCAGGATTGTTGGACTGGGCATCCATAGGAATCATAAGCTTGGCCCGAGTGGCTCGACGTGCAGCCAGTGACCTTTCCAGAGTGGACATGGAGCTCCCTGCTTCTTCAGTGTCTTGACCTACATGAAAACCAATATTCCTGAGAGACACACCTTCTTCAATGATGAAATATTTTACATAATTTTTAGCTAGGCACACCGATGCTTTTTTCATTTTATTGAGTTTTTAAATAATTATATCTACTTTTCTAGTTACCCAATCAATATAATATAGTCTCATTGCACAAACATTAGTAAAATTTACCATAACCCCATTACTCAGAAAGAACCATTATTTATATTTTGTTCTTTACAAGATTTGCCTATGTGTTCATATGTGAAAGTGAGAAAGTATACATATTTTGTACTTAAGTGACATTTACCATACATACTATTTTGTTACCTTCTTAGGAAAATACTATGAACATCTTTTTCTGTCAAGTCAGTTTTATAATATGTATTTATTTATTTAAAACCACTCATATTTCTATATTCATGAGCACCACCCATTTTACTTATTTTATTTTTTTAAGTACACTATATGCCCAATGTGGGACTTGAACTCACGACCCCAAGATCAAGAGTCACATGTTCTACTGACTGAGCCAGCCAGGTGCCCCAGTTTTATCATCTTTAACAGTTCCATAAATGTCCTGTTGTATGAATTTACTACAATTTAATCAACTATTACTTAAGGCCCAAAGGCATTATATCTTATTATAAAAACACAGGAAATGAACTATATTTTTCAAAAGTAAGGCTAGGTCTATTTATATAAATTTATTATGATTCCATAAAATACCACACTGAAGAGTCATCAAAAATAATAAAAAACAATGATATGTGTAGATTTAAAATGTTAACAAAAATATATGTTGAGAACAATAAAACTGAAGTTCTGAAGAGTATCATATATGCCCATTTGTGTAATATACATATAAAAGCATATTGTGTATAAACACATTTCTGTGTGTGCATACATATATAAACATATATGTGTATATAATACATGTATATATGGGTTATATATTTGTATACAATATATAATATATATGTGTGTTTATATATCTGTATAAATGTGTGTGCATATATATCTGTATAGAAAGGTTACACACAAAATTCTCAACATTGCCTTTCTTTTGGAAAGGGATAAGGAATTTGGGGATGGTGAAAAGGCAAACATACTTTTAATTCCTTTGGGTATTATTTTTCACAACTTTTTGTACTATATTCTTTCTTTTAAAATTACATACATGTATTCTTTTTTTGGTTAAAATAGTAGTTAATAAAATTCAAAATTTAAAATAATGCTGTGGGAAATTTCTACACAGCCAAGATAATGACAACTACCTAGATCTGAATCTCTCCACACATCCTCCAAAAAACTATACAGACCATATAAGACAATAAAACTATGCAAATTATACCCCTACAGCACAACTAAAAGAGAGAACACAACAAACTTTGAATCTCCCAAAAGTACAGAAGTAAATAATATTTTCCAGTCAAGCTATGACTCAAGTTGCTGCCATAAAGTCTTTGTGGGAAGTTGAATATTTGAGAAAACTATACAAAAGAGACAAGAGGGGAATAAGCCTCCTAAGACTGACCTAAAATCATCCACAAAAGGAGAAAGTCTACCCCAAATGTAAAAATATTTTTAAAGTTTCCTAGAAGACCAGAGCACTTAAGAGTATACTATTCATTGACATGGAGTTTTGTTCTTTTAACCAGGAGAGTATACAGAATGCTTGATATAATGTAAAATATAGTCAGAATTTTGAGTGCTACTTTCCTTTTACTATAGAGTTGGCAAGTAGGTCCTCAAATAAAAACAGATAGGCACAAGTATCCTCTCATTCTAAAGAAAATAGCCATTGTTTGGAGTTAAGCTTCTCCCAGGACTTATTAAATTATCAGAAGTAGTCTGGCTGCCCCCAAATGTCATTTTAGTGTATAAAAGATAAAAGGAAATGTAAAGAAGGAGAAACCCTAGCAATAATTGGTAAAACCTCCTGAGGGCTGAGAGGCAATTCTATCCCCTTCAGTGGGAGGCAGAACTATGCTATCTTCCTGATGCCCTCTAGGAACCAAAACAGTCAGAATAAGCATCTGTAAAACGTGGAGGTTCCTGCAAAAGAGATCTGCCTTTCATTCATTCTCCAGGTATTAGTCTGCTCAGGCAGCAGGCTTGCTGGTCTACCCTGTGTCTATTTAAACAGAGGAAGAAGTTATTAAAGAGAGCAAGACTGAAAGAAGACCAGGACTGGAGTACTAGCTCTTGCTCTCTCATCATTTGACCTGGCAAAGATGTGGAAACTTCTTCTGGGTCAAGTGAGCATTTGGAAAGTTGCTCAAGCTTGAGTCATCTTCCTGGAATTCACTCAAGTGCAGCTGACCCACCAAAGGACAGTGAGGTTGACATAGCTGTTCCTGGTAGGAGTGGGTTAAGTCCTGACTTGATACCTCACATCATGTAATTGGCCAGTAGAAGAATCCCACAGGGTCTTATAAAGAACTCATACTTGTGTTTCACAAAAGTCCAAGAATTTGGATGTCACATGAAGATAGCCCCTGTACACAAAAAGCAATGCCAAACTTCCAACTATCCTTTCTCTCCTCCCTCCCTGCCTCTCCCCTCTTCATCTTCCCTCCCCATACTCCTATATAGCCAGGAAGAACAGACAAGCAGGGAGAATAAGTAAAGGGGTTTCTGAAACAGACTGTGCCCCCTCCTTCTGCCCCACCTCCCCCACTCCATTTCCCTCCAAGGTGCTGGAAGCTTTAAACAACACATTATGACCCAAGTCCTCAGAGCCAAAAGTCTAGCTGGCCATAAGGGAAGGAGAAACTTTAATTTAAATTTCAGATTGCAGTTTTTAATAGAACTAGAATGCAGTTTAACAACTGAAAATAATGGAAAAGTTAGGGAATCTGCTTGAGATATTATTTAAGAGCTAGAAAAAGAATACTCATTAAATTTTACATTTAAAAAAAATTTGTTTTCAACAGAAAATGAAATACCTTACAACAACTTTCTAGATTTCTTAGTTATTCCTGCACATGGATTGTTCTGTACCTATTCATCAAAGAGTAGGCTTTTTTCTTCTGATCACTTGTGTATCAACAGAGCCTGCACATAGACTCCACCAAACCAGGCTAGTGATCATATAATGTGATTGCACAGGGATAAAAGTTGATCTTCACAGTAATCAAGGCTGAAGTAACAGAAGAGTCAATGTGTTCATACGTCATGTGTCCCTAATGTGATTTTTTTAATGCAAGAAATTGAGAGCAAATTTAAAATCAACTTACAATGATCCATAGACATAAGGAATTAAAAAATGTAAAACAGCTTCAAATTTTATTTGACAAAGCTTTCGTTCAAAATTTAACAAAAAGTAATAAACTCATTTGGCTTTCAAATTTCAGTATTTCCCAAGTGTACCACCTGTTACCGCTTAGAAGTTTTAAGAAGCATTGCAACTAAAAAAGGCAGGTAATAGGATGATGGAAATGAAACTAGTTAATCAACCAAATTTACATCAGATTATTTTAACTATTGGTAAATGACCTGCAGATTGAAGGGAAGGATGCCTCCATCAAAGAGGGAGTGGAAAACTCCCCTGTGGGGTTCAGAATGGGGGGTTTGGATGCCCAAGAGGAGAGAGTTACCTGAATGAGAGGTGCTTTTGCTTCCCAGTTGGGTTTCTGACTGGCTGTGGCTGACTGGTGTGAGGTCTTGGCAACTTTGGATGGGAGAGTCCCTTCCTGTAGGGTCAGTACCCGATGGCTTCTCGATATTTTTCATCTCCATTTCTTCATGATGTATCCAAAGGTCAGGGGGCCTGAGGTCCTTCTGGCTGCCCTTCCTCTTGCCAACACTGTGGGTGGCCCGCTTCCTATGGAACAAAAAATTAGAAGGCGATAGTGAGTACCTTTATTCAATGGTCTTTCCTCTCTTTTCTCAGTCAATTCAGGGAAGGATACAAGTGTATCAAGGATGCAAGAGTGCTCCCAGGAGGAAACCTATGAAATCCAAGAATTGGCAGGCGTGTCTTGGCTGCCTTTCCTCCCCTCCCCTGGAGCTTCACCACATTATAGGAGCAGTGGTGCTGAATCCCCAAGGCCTAGGCTGCCTGCCAGAGAGTGCCCGACTCTAGCTTCACCAGCTACAAATTTTCACACAAGGTGACAATGGGTTAGATGGAGCCATATGCCAATCTTTGGAGCTAGTCGTAAGGTACTTGACTGCAACATCTGTTTAGGAGATAAATGAAGGAGTTGCTTTGAAAGGGCAAAAGAAATAAAAAGGCCAGAATTTGTGCCAGCCAAGACTGGGGTTTAGAAGAAAGTCCATAGCTCAGCTGTATAAGTTAATGTGCTATTTAAAGACAAAAGGCGGCATGAAGACATTCTAAGGAGAATAAAGCACTTGTGCTTTGGAGTCACTAAGTATCTGGATGCAAACACAGTAAGACCCATCCTTTGAAGAGAGAAGAACACAGTTTAGAAGTAGCCTTCAAATATCTCTTATTTTCCTCTGTAAGAATTTAACAACCATAAATTCATTTTTCAGTGGTAGTCTCTTCTGGGGGCTAGTGAGATTCATATGTTCCCTGCAGGCTAAGTAAAGTAGCATGATATTCCTGCCCGCTGTTCTCTATAGTAAGGGTCAGTAAACTATGGCCTGTAGACCAAATCTGCCCACGGCCTGATTTTGTAAATAAAATTTTATTGGAATCCTACTGAGCTCCTTTATTTTCACACTGCAGTGTGTTGAGTAGTTGTAACAAAGACCATGTGTCCCTCATGTCTCACAAAGCCTCAAATATTTACTATTTGCCCCTTTTCAGAAAGCTTCCAACCTCTGCTTTACAGTTCTCTGTTTTTTTGTTTTTTTCAAAAGAATTTATTTATTTATTTTAGACAGAGAGCAAGCATGAGTGGGGTTCGGGAGGGGGGTGGGGCAGAGAGAGAAGCAGGTTCCTGGCTGAGCAGGGAGCCCAGTGTGGTGCTCGATCCCAGGACCCTGGGATCATGACCTGAGCTGAAGGCGGACGCTTAACCACTGGGATCATGACCTGAGCCAAAGGCAGACGCTTAACCAACTGAGCCACCCAAGCACCCCAACAGTTCTCCATTTTTAAAAATCTCCACTGTAGCTTCTATTTCTTTTTAAGGTAATAATGTCTCTTCTACGACAGAATTCAGATAGTTAAAATCTAACCTCTGATAGAACCCCAGAGAAGTAACTCCCTCTTAGTTCCTCACTTGCAACGAATGGCTTATAAGGATTAACTGTTTTCATGGTTGCTAAATGGTTCAAACAAACCACTTCAGTGAAAACTCTTTGTAACCTGTACAAGGCGACTGCTTTATTTTCCAATGCTGAAAAGGACCTTTATGCATATGAGGCAATTAATGAATGTTTAGTGGTGTGACTTGTTTTTTGTTATTGTTGTTGTTTTGTTTTACATCTTTTGGTCTTTTTTGAAGGATGCTGATAGGGAGAGGAGACAAAGAATGCCAGACTTAATATTTATCGAGTAGTTTAGCAGAGAAATAATGCAGTATTTTCTGTTCTAATGTTTTTCCTACAACTACCTACATTTTGCTGATTTCCTGGCAGCAGTCCCACACTGACTCTAGACAATGGTCTGTAATAACCCTTAGATCATTTTCTTGTGTCTAAGATAATAACTCTCTGCTAACCATCCGTTCCCTGAATTCATTTCCTTCTACTTCACCTGCCCACAGGAAACAATCTGCAAGTCACACACAGCTCTTTATGTAATCTACTCCTGGTAACTTCTTAGAACAATTTAATGTCATTTTAGAACTTGGATATTTCACCCTGTTATCTTTCTAACAAATCAAAATGCTAAATAACTTTTTAATCCCAGTGGCTACAAGGCTGCATACAGAGAAGTACCAGTTCCGACATCCAGGATAAGACAGTCAACCTTTATATAATAACTCAATATTTAAATATCCTGTGGGGGAAAATGTGTCAAATAATCTTTGAAACTAAAAATAAATTATGAATTCTGGTTTCCTCTCATTTACACACATGACTCATTCATTCATTCATTCATCAGCCCCCATAACCTCAGTATGCCAAGCTTCCCCAGATGTATTTTATTAAAAAAAAAAAAAAATCCCAAACCTGACTGAGGTAGAGCCTTTTTATATGTTGTGATTTATAACCTCCACCTGGGAAAAAATTATCATTCCTGATAAAATGCATACACATTTTTCGATGGATTTTAGTCAGATCAAGACCTTTTCTGAGAAGCTACTCATCCACTCAGCTGTCTTTTATTTTCTCTCTAATGTGTCTTCTCAAGAGAGAAATCTTTGACCTTGGAGAGGCCTCCCTTCCCTGCTGGTGGCAGCCCAGCCGCCCATGCAGCAGGTTTGTAATAAAACTGACATCTGCTCATAACTAAATTGCCTGAAATTTGTCTTAAAACCTGCAGGAACATTGTCATCCCAGCCTTCTGTCCATCTGCTGGTTCTCTGACATAATGACTGCTGCCCATTGTGGCCCCCTAGCTCCTCTGTCTCACCACTGGAATCTTCAAAATTTGTATGCAGATGAACCTAATGCAATGGATCCTGAAGTATGGTCCCAGTATCAGCATCACCTGGAAATCTGCTGGAAATGCACGTTGAGATCAGAAACTTGCAGGTGTGGGGGGGATGTTGCGAGAGGGCGAGGCCCAGAAATCTGTGTTTTAACAGCCCTCAGGGAAATCAGATGCACCTAAAGTTTGAGAAACACTGTTTAAGTGAATTTGGTTTTGTTTTTATTTTAAATTTAGTTTTTGTATTTGATATAGAACATGTCACATGTTCATCCCTCCTAGATGCATGCATCTTTTCTCACAGGTACCAGGTAATCTTTCAGTTTCCAAACACAGCTGTAGGATGGGAGGGTCTCTTCCTACCCCATGAATTCTTGAATAAAGGTTCTCTGTTCACAGCATAATCAAGTGCTGGTGGTTTTTGTTCTCGCTGTCCATCTCTATCTCTCTCCTTATTTCTCTCTCTCCCTCTCTCTCTCTATCTCACCATACTTTTGTCCAGAATGCCTTTACAGTCTTATTTACTTACAAACTACTTACTCTTAAAAGATTTTCTTCAAGCTTCTCTTCTTTAGGAATCCTTCTTGACCATGTAAATCAGTGTAATCTTAGCATATCTAACTCATATTCCTTGTCTATCTTTACCACTCATCTTGCATTGAGTACTGTCTGTCTTACTGAGCTGGCCAGGTGCTCCCAGTGTTTTAATTGGTTTCCTCATGATACTGGAGCAAATTCTGTTTCTTTCTCTTGTCCAACATCATCCATTGTTTTACAACATTAATTCATGTATTTACTCAGTGAACATTTACAGAATACTGAGTATGTGTCAAGAAATTTGCTAAGCACTAAGAAATGCAAAGATAGGTGAGACATTAGGAGCTTAATAAATGAATGAAAAATGGCATGGATACTGTGAATTCCTGCATTTTTGGAGGAAGGAGCAACCACTGGGACTGGCAGTTGGTAAAGCTGAAAAAGTAGAGACCAAATCATAGGAGACCTTGCCTCCAACAGAAACATTTTTGATAATATCAGGAAGTCAGTGGGGAATTGCAGAAAGATCTTTAGCCAAGAGTTAATCAGATTTGTTACTTTGTATCATGCAGATCACATAGTAAGCACATAGTAATTACTTGAATTAAATAATAAGAATTTTTCATTATCAACTTGGAAAGACTTTTTTGCAAGGTTCTCTGATTCTTTATTGGCCTGTTTCTTACTTTGCACATAACCTGTTACTATAAGAGAAGTTTGTTTCCTTTTCACTTTTAATTGGGATATGAAAGGGTAGAAACCAACATTGGGTTAGGATTCATTTTATTCAGGACTGCGCCCTTTGAAATTCTAAAATACTATCATCTCATAGATTCTTTTGCCACACTGTAATAAATTATTTTTTTACATTGTAATAAATTATTAAATTCCCTTCTGTGCTTAGGCATCCTTTGCTCAAGTTGTTCATAGGAGGCAAATAGCTCTGTACTAATTCTCCTGGTCAGATACACATGTGCCCAAGATTTACTGGGAAGTTAAGGCAAGGACACTTTGCCCCACTGGGGATTTACAGAAGATTTTAGAAAGGAAGAGGGCCTGAACTGAGTGTGAAGAATGATTCAAGTTAACAGGGAAAAAATATATTGGGATGTATAAGTACCTGCCCTACTTCTTCCATCCAAATCTTTCCCAGAGGTTGCCTCTGTGGAATACTAAAAAACTATTAAAATGTTAAAAATTTGAAAAATCAGTGAAATTAGCCTAAACTACAGATTTCATTTAAGAGTTTAAACATTTGATTATCAGTACTGGAGATAATTATTTTTGTCAAGATTTGAATGTGGACTAATATTTAAAACCTGCTATATACTTTTTAAATCAAATAGAAGGCTTATTCAACTGTTTATTCTATCAAGTGAACCTTGAATTTTATTTACATATTTAAATTGAAGGTATTCAGACAAGTTGTTGATTATCTACCCAGGTAACTGCCTTAGAAATGTGATAACCGTGTGTCTGGGATTTCCAGGAGGTTCTCAATATCCCCTATTTTGTCTTTAGTATCTACAGATACATTATAACTTATCGTGACACATGTTCTATATTTTGGCTAGGAAAATGTTATTACTTAATTAAAAGGCACAGAACCCCTTTAATTTAAGTTTTCATAAACACATTTTTTCTATATTATGATATTCTATTATAATTTCACTAATTCAAAATGTGTAAGGGGATTCTCTTCAAAGTAGTAAAAAAATTTAAGTTAATAACTAAAAAGAAAGGCAAAATTATTTTTATTTCATATTAATTTGAAGCTAAGTCCTACCATGCAATTCTATAATTTGAATTATATTCAGGGAATTTCAACGTTTTAAGATAGAATGATAGCAAGTAGTTAGCCCTGTTTCTCATTTGAGGAAACCGACATTCAGGGATTAGGTCTTCCTTTAGGCTGATTTAAACACCACTAATTTAATTCAAGAAGTGAGGAATTAGAACTAGAACTTGAGTTCTACCTTCTGTTAGTTACTTTATATTATAAAAATAAAATCTAACCAACTGGAATGTGAATCAATCAGAAAACTACATCATTATTAAATATGTGTGTATATATATATATGATAAACCATACAATAAAATGTGTGGATACTCACTTGAATTAAGTGTTACCAATAGTACACAAAAATACGTTTCAAATCCATTGGATATAATCAAGAGCCCTGATAAAACACAAAGACAATTTACATTCTCCAGCACCAACAGATGAAGAGATATTGAAGAAGACCATGAAGGTGTTTCTTATTTCACTTTATTAATTACATTAAACTCCCATTTTTCTGAGAGTTCTGTAAGGGACCTTATTTCTGTCTCAGATTGGAATTGATTTTGCTTTCATCTGCATCACTTAATTTGTTCTAAAAGACTCAGTGGTGGTGGTATCAGGAGGAAGGATCCTCGGTGAAATCAAGAAAAACTAAATTAAATAGGAATAAAATCAGGAATATCTTGAAGGAGAAAAATTTTTCTGTTTTTCCTCTGTTAACATTACAAACAAAGAGACTGAGATGAATGCCAATGGGTCTGTTACAGGAGAAAGATACATGAAGCAAAATCGTGAAAAAAATGCCAAGTAAATATTAAGAGACTTTTGGTGAAAGCTGAGGAAAAATCGAAGGGGCAGTAGCACGGGAAGCTATAAATCCACTGTTTTTGGTTTCCAGTCATTCATGATTTATTCTTTCATTCATTTCCTAATTTTAAAAACAAGTCATACCCAGGGCTCAGCCTCAACTCTTTCCAAATAAAACCTTCAAGCTCTTAACAAAGTGCTTAGAGGGGGATTTAACACAATTTAAGAGTTTCTCAAAATAGCATCAAATACCACTTTTGCACTTTGAGAAGACTGGCACTTTCTCTGTGAGGACAAAACGTGCCCAGGAATCCGGTTCATCAGGTCAACATAACCTTCCAACATTCTTCTCACAAGGATGAAAATGGAACAAAACACCCCGCTACATACAGATGGTTTAGTTAATTAAACTTAGCTTAGTGAATGCATCCATGTTTTTAAAGCCCTCATGAAATAGGGTCAGTTTGGCTTTGACGCCTTCCCCACTTCCGTGTCCGTGAATCTTTGTCAGCTCAGCTTCGCAGCCCTGCCGCATTGGTGTTCTACCGTTCTGTGTCTGCACAACCCCTTTTCTGGGATAGCTCGACCGAGAGACTGCTGGATGCCTTACTCAGTTGCAGTTCTTTTTTCTCCAGAGCCTCACTGAGTGTGAAGCATGTGGAAGTTCTGTGGGTAATTAGGATTTCCCAGAATGCTAACACACGAGGGTCAGTTAAGCTCAGTTGCCCTGGTTTCTTGTTTAAGCACAATGGATTAGCACACTAGCTAGCACCAACCAGCTGGAAGACAGTCTCACAAATGCAGCCAGGAATAAAATGTGCCCTGCCATATACATCAATTAAATACAAAGACTGCATCGACACCCCTATGTCACTTTCTTCAGTTTGTACATCTTCCTGTACCCTGTTTCTAAACACTTCAAAAGGTTGGAAGATACAATACCGATCAACAAATGGGTCATAGGATTTTTAAAAAGAGAGAGAATCTAAGATACTAGCAAAGGAGAGGAACAATGATTTGTTAGAGAATCTTTCTCTGACATTGTGTGTATCATATGGTTGTCAAGCCAGCTACCTATAGGCCCATGCCTCAGGCTTCCAGTGCCGGCACCATGCCTGAGGCCAAAGGGGGAAAAAAAAAATCAAGGGAGGAGCTTATTATAGCCAATTCAGTGAGAAAGTACAGCTGAAAGGGACAAGTCAGGCAAGATTCGAAAAGTGCTAGAGGCAGAGAATAACCAGGAGGCCGCTGATTCCCACAACTGGCTGACACAGGTTAATATGCTGATTCTGGATGTTGCTGGCAGCGGATAAGCTGAATTAAAACCATCTTTCCATTCTAAACTTTGACTTTGATGTATCATCCTCTTCATGTGCTATAACCTGGAACTGCATAATGTGAAAATATTTTTAAATCCCTCAAAAAGTTTAATTTCTGAGAATTAACCATAGCCGGGAAATCTGAACTATTCTGAATTTCTAGAATCTCTTCTATCCTAACTACTATCTCCAAACCAAACACTCCACAGTATTGTAACTACATTGAATTTGGTAATCATTCATGCAAAAAGCATCGATTCAATGCCTACAGTCCTCCTTGCCAGAATGGGGAAATACTTTTAGAGGAACACACATCTCCAACATTTTATACATAATTGTACAGAGGGCCATGAATTGGGACCTGATGAAGTCCATTCTCTAAACGCTGCTAAAGGAACACCTGCTCTCGCCTGAAAGGAAGAATCTGGCCCGGAGAAGTAAAATCAAGCAGAAATGCCACGTAGGTCTCCAGGTGGATTCTATTATTAAGTCTGCAAGTCTGGTCCTCAGTCACTCAAGTTATGGACCTGGAATCAACAAAAGGCAAGGTTTTGCTCCGGTCAGACGATAACGGATATGTGGTGAATTACGAAAGAACACAGGAAGAGGCTGTCAAAAATAGAACTCAAGAAGGTGATAGGTCAAACGGTGACCTCTCTCCTCTTAGGAACCAGCTGTTACCTACTTTCTCTGCTGGGCTGAAGAGCGCCGGGTGCAAATCACAGCCACGATCACTACCACCAGCACTGTGATGACGCCAACGGTGATCACAATGATCACAAGCAGGTTGCTGTTCTTCTGAGGAGTGACACTGCCATGTGGGGGGTGCATCTGGCCAATGGGTGGCTCTGGGAAAAGACAGGCAAATGGAGATCAGATTTAGGGAGATGTGACAGCTTGGTGTTTATCAAGCTGTTAAGGATGTGGAAGTTCCTATTGCTCTGGGCATTCCTAAAGCTGGGCGGGGGGGGGGGGGGGAAGCAATGAAAAATGAGAGGAAAGATCGAAATTATGAAAGATAAATGAAATATATGTCCACACAAAATCTTGTACAGAAACATTCCTAGCAGCATGATTTAGAATAGCCAAAAGTGGAAACAACCCAAATGTCCATTGACTGAAGAATGGATAAACAAAAATGTGGTAGTTCCATACAGGGGAATATTACTCAGCCATAATAAGGAACTGATATGTGATACATGCTACAATATGCATGTGTCTTAAAAACGTTATTCTATGGGGCGCCTGGGTGCCTCAGTTGGTTAAGCGTCTGCCTTCGGCTCAGGTCATGATCCCAGGGTCCTGGGATTGAGTCCCTCATTGGGCTCCCTGCTAGGTGGGGAGCCTGCTTCTCCCTCTGCCTCTACCTCTCTTTCTCTCTCTCTCTCTGACTCTCATGAATAAATAAATAAAAAACATTAAAAAAAATATTATTCTAAGGGCAACAAGCCAGACACAAAAAGGTCAATATTGTGATTCCACTTATATGAAATATCCAGAATAGGCAAATCTATAGAGACAGAAAGTAGATTAGTGTTTGCCAGTGGATGGGAGGAGTGAATGAGGAAGGACTGAGAATGGGTATAGGTTTTCCCTTGGGGATGGTGAAAATGTTTTGGAATTAGATAGTGGAGCTTGCGGCACAACCTTGTGGATATACTAAAGACCACTGACTTGGTGCACTTTCAGAGGGTGAATTTATGGCATGTGAATTATACCTAAGGTTTTTTTTAGAAAAGAATTAACCTACCATATTGAGTAGAAAGTGGAAAGAGGAGGAAGAAGGCTACTTTGTACTGTGAATATTCCAGGGTGATGAGAATCAAGGAGGCTGTGCTTTATGAGAAAATACTTTTTATTAGATGGTGTGAAAGACAAACTATTTGAAACCAATAGCTCACAATTTATTTCCTTTTTCTTAAAGAAGCTACCTATAAAACACATTTAATTTTCTACCTGTTAAGAATGTATGAATCCCACTTAAAAGCCAATCACTGGGTTTGAAAGAGTGTCATAAAGTCCTGTTATAACTGTTTTCCTGTGTTGCAATAGTACCTCAAGGTAGACAATATTTACATGAAAATAACAGACTAATAAGATATTTTTTATAATTTGCTTATATAAGGGAGAATGGCTAATGACCCTTTAAATTGCTTTCTTTAAATCCTCAGTGATCAATTAGAAATACTATGTTCTATACATCATGTGATTCATTAGAAGTCACAGTGTTTTAAAAAGTAAACATTAGCTTATTTTATTTATCAATTAATTTAAAAAGGAGCAGAAAGCAATGAGTTTGGATGTTTTCCTAGAACGAAGTTTGAATGTGCTTCTTTAACAAGTTATATTAGCATTCTATACCTCCTGAGTGAAATATTTAGGCCTTTGGACCCTTAGTGCCTTTGCCTATAAAATGGAAATAATAATACTTATTATATACAGCTATTGTCAGAATTAGAGAAAATACATACAA
Source organism: Mirounga leonina (assembly GCF_011800145.1). Classification (NCBI taxonomy): domain Eukaryota; kingdom Metazoa; phylum Chordata; class Mammalia; order Carnivora; family Phocidae; genus Mirounga; species Mirounga leonina. The sequence goes on from NW_023270854.1 coordinate 20,996,969, forward strand.
AATAATCATCTTAGCATGTGACAGGGAGTAGTATAAGTTCATTATACTACTGAAACATTAAATAAAATGTTGCCTAAATTAATCATCTACCATACCATTTGGGATACTTCTGGTATAGACTTCCAAACTACAAAATTGTTAGAAATAATACTCAGTGTGAAAAATAAATTAACTTCTCACAAATGAATAGAATAACCCAGTTCTTGCTTCAAAATCAAAACACTATCTTTTGACAGTTATCTAAGAATCATTGCTTTTTTGAAACAATAGTCACCTAAATTTATTTCTGAGTCATTATTATTGGAAAAATATTAAGCACTTCTGATATAACTTGAATCTCAGGGGAGGAACTCATCAAAAGTGTTTAAATAGCACTTTCTGTTGAAAGATTCTGCTTCTAAGTGAAAGAAATAAGATTTCCTTGAAATAATTTTTACATTTACTACAAAGGAATGAGTCAAGTAATGAAAGGTCAGAACTTTCTGTAGCATAGTTTTACTTATAGTTTAAGAAGTCATTTTACAGTAGTATCTCAATATGCCCTTTCTGTGCTTGATAAATTGATTGGAATAAATTAACCTTTTATGTGAGAACTTACAATGAAGACACTTGGAGATATCATGGATTTTTATTAGCATGACTTAGATTTAACAGTTCACCATTTCTGACCAACTTAGTTTGAGTCCTACAGAGCAGTATACCTTATGAACATTTTTAAAACCTTGTAAACTAGAATTTTTCAAATTTCTACTCTTTTTTTCTCTTTCCACCCAGAAAGGCATCACATTTCAAGTCAGAAAGTAATGACTCTGGGCTCTGCTGCACATTAGTGAGATTATATTCGTGCCATTTGCCTCAGAGAGTCAGGGATCATGAGGACTCCCATTATAAATCTTTGAAGCCTTTATGACTTCCTCATAAAAGTTCCTATCAGTTTAAAACTTGGTATTCAAGGCCTTTCATTAATTTCCCAATCTCAATTCGAAGGCTGAGTAATCAGAATATTTGACATCAAATGGGCAGTTCAGAAAGTCAAGTGGAATGGAATTTTTTGGTGTAGTTTACCCTCATTATTTGTAGTAATTTGTTCTATAAAGTTGCTGTAAACACTGAATTAAGGAATACTAAGTATTGCTTCTGGAGGCAATTCAGTGTTCGGTTCCTGGGAGCCTCTGGTTACAACATTTTTATCAGTCAATGCATAGTCGTGTTTTAAGTGTGTTTCTGTTTAAAGACACTTTAATATATAATGTGCATTCATTAACATTGAACTCACAGTCAACAACATTACAACTCATGCTTGAGTGAAGCTTAATTAACAGCCTTTCGCATGTAGGAACACTAAGCAGCATTTCAGCACTACATTTAAGGGCCACTTTAAACACTGAACCCGCCATCAAAAAACTCACAAAAATGTGAACAATTGGCACTAAATAAGGACACTTGTTTATACTGTGAGAGCTGAAACAATAAGGCAGAGGGTCCCTTGTTCCATTTCGGCTGAGTTTATGAGCATTGAGCTACTTAAACTTGGGCTGCTCTGTACATGTCCACAAATGACCATAAAAGGTCCCCGGGTACTGATTTTGGTGGTTAAAAATCCAAATTTTAGGAGTAGGTAAATTCACAAATGCAGAATCTGCAAGTAATGACCATCAACCATGTATCTGGATGCATCAAAAGACTGGTCCAAATCAGGAAAAAATTAAGAGCTCGCAAACCTAGATCACTAGAGTTAAGAGTTCTGAATGACTGCCTGACTCCAGAAGAGGCCAGATGACACCTACCGCCTTTTGGGCTTCAGAGTGGAAGCTGCATGTAACTCAGAGATTTGCAAATATCTTCCAGAAGACTGTGATTATTTCATGAGATAAGGGATGTAACACACTGGCCACAGGCCCTGGCACAGAGTTGGCATCCAATAGACATTATGATGTCATTCAACATAATTCATTCTATGTGATCTTTCCAAATGAAAGAAAAATACACTGTCTTAATGCATCTTTTCTTGGTGTTACCATAATAGCTTGGGTATCCATTGCCTGAGTAATCAAAGACCTAGATGTGTTTCATTAAAATTGGTCAGGAGAAAATTAAATTTTTAAAAGTCACATGGGCATTCCATCCATTTTTTATTTTCATGATGTCTGATTACCATAAGAGGTTACATCCTTTCTCTACTAAATTCGATAAAAACAAATATATATTTCATAATCTGATGGGCCTAAAGTCTTAGTAATAATTGGAAAATTGGTTTTGTGAAATAATAATGTCTTTAATTTTTATAGTACTTGGGAGAGAACAGATCCAATGATTGCTTGGGGACTGGACTTCTTTCCCACAATTGCAGTCTTCACTGATAACAGTTTTGTTATTAGAACACTCTGAGCTCAACATATGTCTCAATAATTTTACAGGTCTTTGAATTTGAACAGAAATTCCTATGGCATTGAATATTTCAAGGCATCTCCTGCTGAAATAAGGTGCTATACAGTGAATCAGCTGGAAGAAATTTCACAGATAATCTAGGCCAATGTTCCCTAAAATGAAATATTAATCGGCATTATGGGGTGGGGAGGAAGTTCCTTGGTCAATTAAGTTGGAAGACATATTTCTTTTCTCAAATCTCAGAATTTTGAACATGCTAATGTGAACTATGAATTGCCAGGAGAGATAGGGCAGGGATGGTAAAGGATATAACAATTATTCTAGAAAAATATATTGAAGATCCAGTTAGGTGCTGGGGATATGATGCTGTGATCTAAACATGGGTGGACCTTGAGGGCACTATGCTAATGAAATAAGTCAGACAGAGAAAGACAAATACTCTATGATGGCACTTGTATGTGGAATCTGAAAAAGCTGAATGGTGGTTATCAAGACTGGGGGTTGGGGGGAAATGAGATATTGGGCCAAGCGGTATAAATTTCCAGTTACCAGAAGAATAAATTCTGGGGTTACAATGTACATCATGGAGATTATAGTTAATAATACTGTACTATATACTTGAAAGTTGCTCAGAGTATAGATATTAAATTTTCTTATTACAAAAAAATAAATGGTAATTATGTGATGTGATGGGGTGTCAGCTAATGCTACGGTGGTGATGGTTTTGAGATATATAAGTGTATCAAATTAACACATTGTACACCTTAAACTTATGTAATGTTATATGTCTATCATGCGTCAGTGAAGCTGGGGGGGATAGGGGGAGAGAATTCATGAAAGGATTCAAGCAGGCGGAAAGGAACCTATGAGAGGCACATATGGTTGTGATGTAGCTGTAAGTCTGCCCAACTGGTTAGACCAGAGAAGGAAAAAAAATCAATATATATTAAATGGCCTATCTCTTCCATTCCTAAAACATGTACCTTGTCTGGATCATTGTGACCTGAGTAGAATGTCAGGTTACTTCTCACCTGGGACCAACCCATAATTGTTAGAAGGGAGCTGTGAAAGCTCCATTTCTGAGCTGTTTTTCTGGAAGAGCAGAGAGGAAGCAATAGTCAGGCTATGGAACCATTAACAAGTATTCATAGGGCCCCGCTTACATTGCTTCATAATAATTTGCACGTCATCGTCTTCTTGTATATTATGCAGTTTGAGAATAGTTCCCAAATTAGAACATTGTGGGATGGCAGGAGAGTAGGAGGACCTTAGGTTTGTCTCGTCTGAGGAATACAACTAGGTAGGTATCAAATTAGAATACTGCGATTGCCCCTGCCCCCACGTGCCTCTCAAAAAGAGGCATCATGGTTGATATCATGGAACTTACAACTTACTGGAAAATACGTATTAAACAAATCATGAAGTAAATACATATTTGGTATTCTGAGAAAAAAACTGAGGGTTCTAGAGGGGATTGGTATTAGGAGGGCACGTACTGCATGGCAATGGGATGGGTTAGGCCGGTGATGGGTATTAAAGAGGGCATGTTCTGCATGGAGCACTGGGTGTTATACGCAAACAATGAATCATGGAACACTACATCAAAAACTAATGATGTAATGTATGGTGATTAACATAACATAATAAAAAAAAATAACATTTAGGCAGAATCATGGCATATCCTAGGAGTTAGCTCCTGTTTCTTTACAGGGGAACTGAGAGCAGATCATGTGTCCGGAACACTAGGAGCAAAAGGGAACCGGCACAAAATGAGGCTGGAAAGAGAAACAAGACCCAGTTCATTCAAGAGCCTCGGAGATCACATTCAGTTATCCTCAGAACAATCACAGACCATTTAAGGGCTTGCAGGAAGAAAGGGGTTGGTGGTGGAAGTGGAGAGACCTGTCAAGAAGATGTTAACGTTCTCCAGAGAGACACAGTGATAGCTTCAACGGAGTTGGTGGCCAGGCAGCCAAGCAAAGTAGACAGGTACACAATACACGATACAAAGCAGACTGCAAGTGGGGGAGGGAAAAAAGGAAGTGTCAGGTTCAGACTTAAGCCATAGTCCTATGTCTGAGGTGAGGGAGAGGGTGAAAGACCAGTGAGAGAAGAACAAGAGCTCAGTCTTGACTATGTTAGGGTTGAGATCTTATGCTAAATTATAAAGAGGCAGCTAGAAGGTCTGTGTTAGAAATATAAATTTGGGAGTTGGCACATAGATGGGAGTGGACGAGGTCACGAAGTCAAGAGTGTAGAGTCAGCAGAGATGTTTCAAGACTAATACTTCTAGTGTTCAGGTAGAAGGAGAGGATCTGGCAAAAGAGACATTAGTGGCCCAATATTATTTGACAAAAGGACATTTTTTTCCCTCAGAGCTTCTCATGGGATCTGTTTACCTTGGGACAACATTTGGGGGATGGTGATCTAGATGAGAGGTTTTTAACTGGGGAGATTTTGCTCCTCAAGGGGGGAATTTGGCAAAGTTTAGAGACATTTTTGGTTGTTACAACATGGTAGAGGGGAAATACTCCTGGCCAGGGATCCTACATTGCATAGGACAGGCCCCACAACAAAGAATTATCCAGTCTCAAATGGCAATAGTTCTGAGGTTGAGAAACCCTGATCTAGCTTAACACTTTCTATGTTCAGATGAAAAACTGAGATCCCAAAACTTTAAGTGACTTGATGCATATAGTCCTAATTCCTGGCAAAGTCATTCTAGAACCTGGGGCTTGGGATTAGTCTGGGATCCTTAAAATCATTTGCCATAGATAATGGTTGGATGGTAGGTAGGCAGAGCCTCTTGCAGACTAGAACTTGAGACCCTGGACCACTCCACTTACTTTCTATCAGGGAAACAACATAAAGTTTTATTTCTGGACCTTTCTCTTGACATTAAGGTGTCTGTTCAATATCTTATAACAGCTCACCAACCTCAGAATGATCATTTCATGCAAATATGGAAGAGCTTTAATGCAGACTCTATTTAGATTAGCTAAAATGTTATTGAGTTCTGAAAATAATAAAACAAAATTTTTCAAAAGTAGAAATCGGGGAGGGTGGGGGAGATGAACCATGAAAGACTATGGACTCCGAGAAACAGACTGAGGTTTTTGGAGGGGAGGGGGGTAGGGGGATGGGTTGGCCTGGTGATTGGTATTAAGGAGGGCATGTACTGCATGGAGCACTGGGTGTTATACGAAAACAATGAATCATGGATCACTACATCAAAAACTAATGATGTATTGTATGGAGACTAACATAACGTAATAAAATTAAATTAAATTAAAAAAAAAGTAGGGGGCAAATCATGGTCTTTTCTCCTAAACACACAGTGTAAGTCATGTTCTACAGAACACCTAATATGATTCTGAATATTTAAAAATTAATTAATAATATTGACTTTTTAACAATATTTCACCAAAGCATCAATACCTATCAAACTTAATTTGGTTTTTAAAGGTTGAAATCAATATAGCAACATCTTTGGAGGGATCATAGATCTCTTAGCCGAGATTGCTAATTTCACAAATTACAGGAAGAACCACCGACAAAAAGAAATTGGTGATTTATCTTCCCCAATGAGAAAAGCAGGACTGAAGTAATTGTCACTGTTGTTCTTATTCATACAAATATAAACTAGAAAATCACATTTCAGAAGTTGAAGATTTTCCTGCTTTAAGAATGTGGACCATAAAATTGAATGCATCATAAAAGTAAAATACTAGCATATCAGCACATATTAGCTTTGATTCTACCTGCCATCGGAAAATAATTTAGGATGCCTCTTCAGTTTCCTCAATTTAATTAAGGGCTTCCTACTACAAGAGTAAACATGAACTATAGCTTTGTTTTTCTTTATTTGAATTCCAAGAGTACATTTTTAAAAGAGTGGCCTTCTGTAAGAAAGAGTAAGTGATTAGTGAGGTCTAAATTTATTTGCAACTAGCTTGAGTATCCTGACAATAAGCCATTATTCTATTACAATTATTTGAAGGATGAATCCAGGAAGTGTAGGGAGAGACAGGAAAACTTTGTAATTCTGTTACCCTAAGAGGAGCTGTATGAAATTTTCCTCGGTTACGAGGTTCAAAAACTCAGATTTTAAAATGTTTATGTTGATGCAGCCTAGGATGGGTGGGTTGGAGTTTTCTCAGTCAAGGCTTCATTTGTACATCAATTTAGAAATTATACCCCCTTCTTAACGCTTAAGACATTAGCAGAACTTTAATTAGGAAGGTAGGGTTTTTCAAGATGCCTTAGCTGATTGGCTTGTAATAACCCGAGCTAAAGTTAAATTACATATTTACCATCATTTATGGGTTAGCAAAATAGAATGGGAAACAGATTGAGTTTGCCCTCCACCGCCCATGTCTCTCGCAGGTTATCAAGTCACTTTCATTAGTCAAGTAGCCTGTAATAATTTGTTATTCCAGTAAGAATTCTAGAAATGATCCAGGTGCTTTGTTCATCCCATTCATTTAACATGAAATACCTAAAACGTCATTAAGTGATACAGAAAAGTGAGAAGGGGTGATGACAATAATCTATCTAAACTAGTTCAAAGTCATTGGCTGCCATTCCTCTATTTTATCTCCATGACTTTCTCTGGTGAGATAATATATATTAGATTCAATTTAATTACAATTATCTTTCTCATGAGGAATCTTCAATGGCAAAAAAAAAAAAATACAATGACATGCATTTCCCTCAATTACTGTCACTGTCATTCTCTTCATCTGAGGTCTGACTCCTGTGTAAAGTTCTTGTTGACTTACCTGTTTGCGTCCAATTTAGTGTGGGGTTTCTTTTCAGAAACCTCACTTTTTTTGAAGGGCAAGTTAAATTAGTTAATACCAAACTTTTAAACTTCATCCAAAATTAGGACTGCTAGATTTAGTAATTAAAAATACAGGGGACTCAGTTAAATTTCAAGTATTTCTAGTTGCCTATAAATATGTACCTTGAGATGCATAAGTACATTGAGATAGAAATTCTTTGCAATATTTTCCTTTATCTCATATTTAGAGGCAATTAGAAATGACTGAAATTTTAGTGGGCCTCCTGTATTTTGAGTTGCTAAATTTGGCAGTTTTATCCAAAATGAAAGCTCCTTAGGATGTACAGTTTAAGAGAATACATTGGTTTTATGTCTGAGGCTTACACCTGCTCCACCTTTAACACACATTACCATGGCTTAGTAGAGAGTAGGAATGGTGAAGGGACAATTGTTCCTTCTCAATTATCCATTCTGACTCTCTCTTAATTTCCTGGCACTCTCTCTTCAAAAAACACCATCATATGCCAGTATGGATAGTCATGCCCTTAGCTGTGGATGAATTCCAGTTTGAAACTCTCTATAGAACAGCATCTGAAAATCAGCTCTGCAGGATGATTTGAAAGGGGATGATGTTCATTCCTGGCATGGACTCTAAACCTAGAACCTCCCTATCTCGGGGCAAAAAATACTACCATGTTGTTTCCCCACACAATTTCAACAATGACCTTCTTTTACCCTCCCTCACATCCCTAGGATTTGTTTCACTCTCTTTCATCTTCCTGGCATGTATTTCTCTGTCTTGTCCACCTGGGTAATTCTCCTTCTTGTTTGTTGCTCCTTTGGCGTTCTAGTTTTCAATATGTGGGCATAGCTCATAGCAAGCTCCTGGCACACAGTGAGGGCTTAGTAGCATTTCTTAACTGACTGCTTGAATGCATGAAGTGTGTTTGGCATATTGTTGAGACTCAAGATAAAATTTGAGGCAAAAGAATGAGTTGATAAAACCTGCACGTTTTTGGGAAGGGAACCACCATTATCTAAACTTATTTAAGGAGCACACCCTTGGTCTGTTTTCAGTCCCAACATATCCCTCCTCTCATCTTCCTGCTGTGAGCTCCCTAAAGTGTCCCTTGTATGTATGGGAGTCTGGAAACTACCAGAGCCAGGTACTAGCTATAGCAGGTGTCTAAACCTGAAATACCTATAGGAGATAATAGTGTTACTTAATGAGGGAAGGGGATCTGTGTACAAGACAATAGGAAGTGGTGAGGATTGTAGTAATCTGGAAAGAGCATTCTGGATATAACCTTAGATAGGTCTGATTGGAATATATTAAGGAAGCTTAAATGTAAGAAATATACTTATTTTATTTTAATATTCTGGTTAAGTAAATGCATTATTATCAGAGCAGGGCATGCTTGGCAATTACAAAAGAAGAGTCAATAGGTAAAAATATGTTCCTGAGTCCACCACTGGCCAGAGGAGGAGATACTGAGTCTTTAACTGGAGCCTCTGGTCTATTCCACAGACACATATGTCCTCTTTGAGAAAATAGATACGTTAAGTTATTATAGCCTATAATAGGAAATAATCACGTAACTCACCCCCTTATTCTAATTTCTCAACCAGCAAGCAATTTTTAGATTGCAATTTTAGCTTCCCATATGGACGTTTTTTAAAGATTTTATTTATTTATTTGACAGAGAGAGACACAGCGAGAGAGGGAACACAAGCAGGGGGAGTGGGAGAGGGAGAAGCAGGCTTCCCGTGGAGCAGGGAACCCGATGCGGGGCTCGATCCCAGGACCCTGGGATCATGACCTGAGCCGAAGGCAGATGCTTAATGACTGAGCCACCCAGGTGCCCCCCATATGGATTTTTTAATAAGAGACCACCCAAATGAATATCTATTCAGTAATCAAATTTCTCATGAAAACCTGCTAAAATGGTTATATACATATATTGTGTTATTTTCATAAAATAAAACACTATATAGCAGTAAAGATAAGTGAAGGAGAGGTATTTGTAAATACATGGGTAGATCTTAAAAACAAAATTAAATATGAATGCAAGTTGCAACAAGATACATATAGTATGATGTCATTTCTATAAAGTGATAAACATGTATAATAATATAACCTTTAGGGATATGTATCTATACAGTAAACATCACATTTGGGAGAATGGTTACATCAATGAGGAATGAAGGAAACGGTGGCGAGCATGTGTTAAGTCAGAGACATATAAGAGATTTCAATTGTATGTTGAATATTTTATATCTTAACCTCGCTGATGGGTACACAAGCATTCATATTTGTATTTTGAATATATAGAATATATTTATAGTAAACCAAACCAAACAACAGCATTGGAGCAATTTTTTAAAAATCTATATAAGGAATTTAGCATATATACATCAGTCCCTTGGGAGTTTGGCTAGTATTATTCCATTCTCCCACAGTTTCTGTTTCAGCAAACTGAGGACAAGATCCTAGAAGACAGCTCCAACACCAACCTGCTTCTTCTGTGCAGTTCAGATATTACCTCTGTCTGCTCAACCCCAAAGCATGTGAATGATCCATTAGAATGAGCAGAAATAAATGTTCAATCTTGAGAGTGTGAAGAAAAATTAGCAATAAGGTGCTAGAGGATTCTGAAGAGTAAACTCTCCAGGCAAAAGGTCCCAGTGACTTCATTTTAGGAAACTGAGTGGGTTTAGTTCAAACTACCTTAGATATCACCTCTCTCTAATAATATTAAATTTTTTGAAACATTTTAAATATATATAACACTTTAAAATCTAGATATTCTATTGTTAACCCTGCATCACTTATAAAAGTGATTTTTCTCAGCTTTTCTAACGGACTCTGTTTTGTGCACTTGTTGACTCTCACTGGCATTGTCTGCTGGTAGAATATGCTACAGGTTTGCTAATAATTTCATCTTTCTATTATCCCCACTAAAACTCTAGGTCTAGGGTTCTTAACACTTTCAGTAAGTAAAAAGAAATCTGCCTCAGACACTCTAGAATTAACCATTTAATTAATATAACTAATCCAATAGACCTAATTGATTGACTTACCATTGAGAGTGCTTCTATCAATCAAATTAGTATCAACTGGCCAATAACCTCCATCTCCATGACGACCTGTTTGTTGGAAAAACATAAGAATATTAGGGATAGAGTGCAAGAATGCACAATGAAAGAAAATAGACAGAAATAATAAACATTTTAAAACACACAAACAATTGAACAAGGTATTTTGGCCACCTCAGAGAAAGGTTAAGAATATTAATTCCAGTATACTTTGTGAGGAAATGTTATTTTTTATGTGTGAGAAAAATCTGTCATGAATACCCTTTTAAACAAGCTAAATTCAATTCCTCTCTGAAAAGTCGTCCGCCCTCTTCTTTTTTTTTTTCCAATCTTCTTGCAAAAAACGTCCCCAGAAGGTACAGCAGGGGCATGAATCTCAATGTTACTTTCCTGAACATCTCAGAACAGAAAGGGTGCTAGTCATGGCTCCTAGAGAGGTAGAGCCCCCCTCTTTCATGCTATAAGAAGTCCATCCATCTGACATGACTTTGCGGCAAATTAGCATTATTACTCTACAAGGGGACAGCACATTTTGTCTTATAAATGGGTTTTGAGCAGTCCTCGTGGTATGTGCCAAATAGGTGCCCGGGAATGAGGTAGTAGATAGGGAGTAAAGAATGGGGTTATGGTACCACACACATACCTGTTCTGAATATTTCTTACAAACACAGCAGGGAAGGAAGAAGACTTCCTTAGTATCACCTTACTGGAAACACTGCTTTTCAATAGGTGTGCAACCATTGTAAAAGCAGTCTTTAAGAGCATTGAGCCAGGAAATAACCAGAATTGTACCATCAGCCAAATTTAATTAATGTGTTTCACCACAGGTAATACTTTTTTCTATTGGCACACTTGTACACCTGTAATTATTTTATTAGATTTTGAATTCTAGAATATCTATTGGGTTGACAATTTATAGGAACACATTTGAGAGTTGAATTTATATGCAAACACATACAAGAATGCAGCTAATATTCCATTTATTTACTTCAGAGAGTTATTTCTGAAAGCAGTTACAATCAGTGGATGATGTAGAGGAAGCCAACTGAGGCAGTCAGCTACAATAACATAGGTCATTTGCTCACATGCATAGATTTTATTTTTCTTCTTCTTTTTTAAGATTTTTATTTATTTAAGAGAGAGAGAGAGCACAAGCAGGAGGGGCAGAGGGAGAGAGAGAATCCTCAGCAGACTCCCCTCTGAGTGCAGAGCCCAAAGTGGGGCTCCATCCCAGGACTCTGGGATCATGACCTGAGCCAAAGGCAGACTCTTTTTTTTTTTTTAAAGATTTTATTTATTTGACAGAGAGAGACACAGCGAGAGAGTGAACACAAGCAGGGGGAGTGGGAGAGGGAGAAGCAGGCTTCCCGCTGAGCAGGGAGCCTGATGCGGGGCTTGATCCCAAGACCCTGGGATCATGACCTGAGCCGAAGGCAGATGCTTAACGACTGAGCCACCCAGGTGCCCCCAAAGGCAGACTCTTAACTGACTGAGCCACCCAGGCACCCCTATTTATCTGCTTCTTTAAGACTTTCAAGTCCTGCTCTTGTGACATTGTTCGGCATCCCAAACACTCCTCTTGCTGACGCTTTCCCAAGATTTCATCACTTTATTTGCAAAACAGTTGTGATGGAACAACTTAAATCTTGTTAACAGACCATACGTTTGGAATTTTAGAAATTCTTTTCATATCAAGGCACAGCTGAAGTTAGGATGTCAAGCTTCCAACAAGCAATGCATACATTAATCTAATCACATCATCTTCTGTTTTCAGCATAAACTGGTAGATTTAAAATCTGCTGGCCAGTGACTGTGGGTCTATAAAGCAGGTATTAGGATGGACGCTCCCCATGGGGAAAGGCAGGAGAGAAGCAAATGAAATAAGCAGTAAATGTGAGCACTTTGGTGGGCTGACTAAAATGTGGACAAGCCTTTTCCCAAATACCTTGCTTGTGTGACTCTGGCACATTTGGGGTTTCAATGAACAGAGGATAAGCTTTGCCCACGGGACATTGTAAGATCAATGTTGGAAGAAATGAAGTGAGCCGGAAGTTCTGTATGAATATTAAGATAGCTTTTCTCACATCTGAAAGCAGCTAGATTGCAAAGCAGTCAGCCAAAAGAGATGCTAACAGTCCCATCACTTAGGCCAGTAAAGCAATAAATGATTCCTGGTGGGAGTAATCCTGTATTGGCTGGAAATTAGGTAAACAGTCTGTGGAGGATTTTCCTTTTCCTTTAGCATCCTGACAAATGTCTTTTTAATGAAGTTTCTCCATCTCCCAGCTAGTTTGTGGGAAGATGCAAAAACAAGCCCACAAGCATATCCATGTATTACTCAGACATAAAGCTCTATAGATAGAGCACCCCCTGAATTTAGTAGGGCTACTGATTACACTGTGAATTTCAATAGGTAGGAGAAAATCAGGTGTCATATGGTTAGAGCTCTATGTCAGATAAAGGAATTCTGGAAATGCTTTCTACCTAAGAGAGGGCAGCTTAAAACTTGAACATTCTACCCACACAATCTAGTGTACTGACATTGCTTAACTTTTTGTTGGTTATAATTAGATTGATACCACAAAGAAAATTAAGTAACTCTTAACAGAAAGTACTTCAAAAAAACTTGATATCATCAGCAAGCAAGATTGGATTTATGGTAATTTAGAGTCCTTGAACCACTTCAGTAAGGAAACACAAAACTCCTTTCTGGGATATTGGTGAGTCTGGGGATCTCTTCATCTTAAAGGCGTGAGAATAAAATTTTAACGTTATGTGCTGGTATGTTTCTATTCTCTAAAATATGTCTTTTAACTTCCAGAAAAGCTTCCTTTGTGGGGAAAATAATAAGCTAAAACAAACCAAAAACAAACCAGAAAAAAGACTCTCCCTTTGCTCTAAGGCAAGAACCACAAAGTTGTCAAATGAGGGGACACTGAAGACCAAAAAGGACACTGAGTGTCATTGCTTGCACTTCAAGGCATTTTTAAGGGCTTTGTGGATCAAATATTGAATGTGTTTAGTTAACTTGGTTAATTTCATAAGCATTGATCTAGGGAAACAAGATGAATGCGATTCTGCAAGATGGAAAGTCAGTTGATGCAAAGTATAAAGTACTATCTGATCCTGGAGGTCTTTGTTTTATTAGTGGAGCATAAAACTGGTAATAATTCATTCAAAATTTATTAAGGGCCTGCTAAATGCAAGGCACAGTCCTAGATCTTCAGGGAAGTGATAATATAAAAGCATGTATTAGATGAGGATCCTGCCATGACAGATCAAGTTGGTTCACTATATCCCGATCCTATATAAGATCTATACACCAACTGCAGATGGTTTTTAATTTGCGCTGACTTTAAAGATTTAAGAACAAGTTAACCCATCTTTTACTATAAAATCACTAGTAGGTTTAATTACAAATGTTTTTTCATTTGTCTAGTATTGCTGAAAGAACTACATGCAAATAAAAATAATGTATTATTTTCAGTCTTATGTGTTCTACAGTTATATTTAGCTTAAAACTCCTGATTTTTTTTGCATGCTACACTAAATCTCTAACATTTTTCAAAATTAAAAATTCCCAATAATAAATATATGAAATTTACATATAACATTTGTAGAAATAATGTAATACATTTCAATGTATACTGGCTTTTTTTTTGTATTCAAATAAAGCTCAACATGGTTCATAAAAATTGGAAATGGGCAGTTTTTCTTTTTTCTTTTTTTCTAGAATTAGTAGTATCATGACTTTATGTGACACAGTAATCAGAATGTACTTTATGAATAAAATGTTATATTCTTCAGAAAATGAAGAATTCTTGTGTTATTCTGTACCCATATTTTCTTAGTAATAGAAATAAGGGTGAGAAAAGGAATCAAGATGCTAAAGAGTAATGAATTCATATATCATATAACCAACTAGGTATTTTATCCAGATAATTTCATCCAAAAATCACTTCTTCCAGAAATTTTTGATAATTAAAACAGATATTTTCTACTTTTTCTTAGGTTTTGAAACCAGGAAATGGTACTTTCAGAAAGAACAGTAAAACAAATGAGCCCATGGTTAACTTTGAAAAGAGGAAGTGTATAACTATTTTAGGAGTTATTAAAATTATATATTTCTAAATTTATTTTTTATAGGCACCTATTAGGTAAGTCCAAACCAGAAATTTCATGTCCCTTCCCTTATTTGCATTTTTACAGTATTATAAAGTATGAAGTCATTTAAAGAGTAAATTTTTATATTTTCTCTAAAGGATAAAGAACAGATCTCACTAGGAGACTTCTTTTCATCTTTTTTTTTGGGGGGGGGGGCGGTTTTGGCAAGAGACATGCGCTCCCTTGGGCAAAAGTTAGTCTCCATGATTTCCCTGCCATTTGCTCTCTGGATTGAGGGGAAAAGCGGGCAGAGGTAATAGGACTTCCTGTAGGAAGTGTGCTTATTGTGATATTCCTTGGTGTTTACCAAAGTGACATGTATACTGTGTTCTCAAGGCCTGATGAGTGACTAATGTGAGTTACAATGCTCAATGACATGTTATTAATGTGAACAAGAGTTTAAGTTATAATTATTATACAAGCTATTTTCTTTGTTCTTGTTCTTACATATCACTTTAAATATTATTTCTATATTTGAATTGTGGTGTGTGTCTGTGTGTATGTTTGTATAAAATGAAACATTAATGTTTACATTAAGTCCCTACTTTTAGCAGTCATGGGCAGATGGAGAATATCTTCCATGATAAAAAATTTTATCAGCAGCTAACAAAGATTAATTCAATTGGGATTTCTAGAGTCTAGTTTTTCTGAGTAGATATTTATAAGTTCAGGGAGGAGTTAATGGAAAATTAATGTGCAGAGGACATGGAGAAAACTGGATGTGGTAGTTCTGATCTATTCTTTAATCTATCTTCCCTGAGTGGGGATAAGAGAAGGTCCTTAAGAATGGCACCCACACAATCAATCCTAAGAAAAACATATGGCCCATAATCTAAATTGAATGAACAGATTGGTCATCTAACAAATGTTCAATAAACGTTCTCCCAAGAATGCAGAGCACTGAGGTATCTTCTTGATCTTAGAATTGGTTCTCTGAAAATAGTTCTGGTGATAATGATGGAAATTGAATTGATTTTGTGTCCTGTGTACCAGTGGATAAAGGATATCTATTAATGACACCTGAATACAGTTTTATGGTCCAATACACAGATCATATGGAGCTCTATTTTGAAGCAGATAATTTTTCAGAGGCTGGAGAAGTGTCTAAGAGATCAATTTATCACACAGTTGATAATACTGTTGACTTTGAACAAAGGCATCAGGATATCTAAGAGCCAGGAAGCGAAATCATAACTCATGCCTAGGATATTTCAAACATATATTAATGGAAAAGAATTAATGAGCTCTCCTTAACACATTGTTTCCAAGTACACATGAAAGAAAGCTCATTGATTGAAAGAAGCTAGAATGTTACTACTTCATATGTAAGAGAAGCTGACATGCCTGCCACATATTGAGATGTGGTGCTTAACAAATCTTTTTTGCCTTCCTTCAAAACATATCCTTATATTTGTCACCTGTGGCAAGTCTAAGAGCAGTAGTTTTCAAGAATGGGAATGTTCTTTGGTGACCTGCTACGAGTTAGAAACAATGTAAGAGAACCAAATATGTGATTATCCATCTTTTCCTTGACCATGAGAAGCACTTTTTTTTGGAGTTCCAACTTCTGACTTTATGCAATAAAATATGGACAGACTAGACTACAATAAAAAGCAAATTCATTTTTAAAATCCTTAGAAATCAATCTAAAATCTAAGATTATTTTTCCACCTACAAACGTCGTGAATTGGGTGACCATATAATTATGAAAACCAGGCCACTTTAAGAATGAAAGAGGGTGCTATTACCACTTTTGCCTGGATCTGGGTATTAATCAGGACACTTTCCAAAATGGAAATTATAGTCATCATAGACATAAACAATTTCAATAAATGAACCCCTAATTCCTGGCTCTTGGTTGACATCTCAGTTTGATTTTGGGTCCTGACTTCCTGAAGTTTTTTTGCAGTGTGGCAATTGACAGGTGAAGAAAAGTTGCCTGGGGAATATTCTAAGGTAGGAAAAAAGTTTGCAAACATTGCGTTCTTCTTCCTTTGCAAGCACCAGAGTAAAGCAACGCTAAGCCAGACTCACTGGTGTCTGGATTCCTGAACAGGATAATAGATGTCAGCCAATGAGAAGAAAAGACAAAAAAATACATACATATATATGAATGATATGGTGATTGTGGAATTTTCTCTTCTCTCTTTGTATGCATTCTTGCCTATAGCATATCTGGAATAATGGCTAGTATGTGGGTCTAAGGAATCACTTCTGGTGCAGCCTTGTCTTTATCAAAATCTAAAAAGCCTCCTATTTCTCTAAACATGGACCCTCTCCTGGATGACTAGATCTTCCCAAGAGCTAGCTCATTCACCCGACTAAAACATGGAGGATGAGGAAGAATTTTTCATGGATTATAAAAGAACAACTGTCCTCAAAAGCCACTGAATGAACATGAAAGTCTCCCATACCTGGATGGTCCACAAGCTTATCCCAAAGGCAGTGTGAGATATGCTTGTGTCTGAGTGGAGTTACCAAGCAGTGCAAGGAGAGGTAACAAAACAGCATGAAAGCTCTTTCTTCTCCAAGTGACTGTTCATCAGGAAGTTGCAACTACAGTATGAAAACACCAGAATGTCAGGATCACACTAGTTGTGCTGTTTGTATGTGTAAATGATGACACTTCTGGAGCACAAAATTTTTTCATTCACGTATCAGCTCGTGCTCCATCCATCTAGTCAACAAATGTATTGAATGGACCACTGTTCTAAGTATTGGGGATATTGCAAAGGCTCATAAATTAGTGAGGGGGAAAATGTTGAGTAATAATAACTACATCATATGGCCAAAAGTTTTAAAAATATTATAGGTAGGTGCCACAATGGAAAAACAGGATGATGACTATTTATGCCTAGTAAAATGATCAAAGGCTTTTCAGGGTGACATCTGAGTTGAGAATTAAAAGATGAGTAGATCAGGTAGAAAAGAGTGAGGTGGGTAACCTTAGAAAGACAGGCAAACATGAAATAATAAAACTCCCTATATGCTCTACCAAAGAGTCTGTAAGTTATCTTGCAGAAGCCAGAGGTCCATTACAGATATTTTATGCAGAAAAGTGACTCAATTAAATATGTGTTTTAGAAGAAGTATTGTGGCTGAATTTGAAGAATAAATTATAAGAGACTGTTATAATAAGTAGCATGAGAATAGTACTAATTATGAATCCACAAGGCAGACATTTTTAGTTCCATTTTATAGGTGAGTAAACTGTGGCTCAGAAAGACTAACAAGTATACTCATTTTAAGCAGCTGAACAGGTCTGATTCTGATGATGATGATTTTACCATTACTGGGTGAATTAACAGATACTTAGGCCCTCTTCCTATTCCACATCTTCCTTTCCTCTAATGCCCCACACTTTCACACCCCGCCTCCCCTGAGAAGCAAGGTATGATTGGCATCAGCAGCCAAGAGTGAATGGGGTTTGCGGGGTTCTGGAGGTGAGCATGCTGATCTTCAGTGACCAGTGTGGACAGAGATACTTAATGTGTTGAAAAGTAGGAAAGCCAGAGAACTGTTGTGTTAGAGTAGAGGGAAAGAGCAAAACATCACCATTTTCTTTCTCTCTCTTTCTTTCCCTCTCTTTATCATAATAATACACAGCAGTACCCTAACTGTCCCCTGAATGCATCTTGCAATCCTCGCTCTATGAGCAGCTTCTTGGCATCTTGATTTTCCAATTCTAGGATTTCTCTACGTAAAGGTTCAAGTAATCTTTCCCTCCGCAATCATGTGTGTTGAATCAAGTTCTACTCATATAGTAAAAGTCCATTCTTGGGTTTAAGGAGTCTTTTCTTCTATTACCAATAGTGATTGCCCATCTGAAGCCCTATAATGACGATATACATATGAGATGGCACCACTTAATTTCACATTTTGTATTTTTAATGTTGGGCTGGA
The DNA here is from genome assembly GCF_011800145.1 of Mirounga leonina. Classification (NCBI taxonomy): domain Eukaryota; kingdom Metazoa; phylum Chordata; class Mammalia; order Carnivora; family Phocidae; genus Mirounga; species Mirounga leonina. Next base: position 21,015,303 of record NW_023270854.1, read on the forward strand.
AGTATTTACATACTCCTCCCAACTACATTGCATGGTTCTTGAAAACGGACCCATGGAACTGTACGTCTTTCTCATGTTTACCACACACAGCATGATGCTAGGTACATTGTTACCAGCAAGCTGTCAAAAGTGAGTCCAATTCTTTTCATACTTCATGTTTGAAATTTCAAAATCTAATCAACTCCCATAGTTTTGATTTTTCTCCTTTTTGTACTCAGAATTACAAGCAGCCAGGGAAATGCAAGAAAAATAAATTTTCTGCTAACCAGAAATGACAGGAAGGGTAGAGATCAAGAAAAGTGCACAGGAGGTCAGAATCATCTACAAATGTGACCACCATTTTCTGAATTAAAGAGAACTTGTTTTCCAGTTTAGCTTTAACTTAATATATGAATATTCAAGATATTTTTGCCTTATTGGAAACATATTTTCACCTTCCCCAAGATTAGTAACATGCACAGTATCCATAGCCCTGAGCATTATTGCTTTTAGGTCCCAAATATACTTTTGATCAGATGGTAAAGTCTTTCTTTCCAGATTACTCTGTGACTGTTTCCTCAAAGACATGTGTCATAATTCAGTTCAACAAACACTTACCAGGCAACTACAATAATGACAGATTCTCAATTAGAGACTGAGAGGTGGGGACGACAGTGTGAATCAGACCAGTCCTCTGCCATCAAGGAATTTATAACCTGGCCCAGAGGTTAGGAATATAAATAGTGAACTATAAGAAATGAAGAACAGAGCAAGGAATAAGTTGGGTGTTATGGACATACAGAAGGACAAAAAGACTGGAAAGGTGAGAAAGACTTCTTGGAAAAAAGCAGAATGGGAAAGGGAGTCTTAGAAGATGAGGACCTGACTTGGTATAGAAAGGGAGAAAGTACTGCCAAAGCTAAGAGAATGGTACCAGTTAGAGCATGGAGTTGGGAAAACCTTTCCCAGAGAGATTTATACATTTTTGCTAATAGACTGTGACATATGTGGAGGGATGAACTAGTCTTGAGGCTTGAAAAGGACATTTGGGGTGTTGATGTCAAAGAACTGACTTTACTCCATAAGCATTGGTGAGCCATCTGTTTTGGAAAGAAAATTGAGGAGGCAGAGTCCAGGTCTAACAGTAGTGGGCAGAAAACTCAAGCCAGGAACCTGGTATTTGGCTAATGTCTACAGCAAAGAAAGACATTCAGCAACAGAGTGGTTCTTACAAAAAGAATTTGTTTAAGAAATCTTTTTGAGGGCTTGTTAACAAAAATGTCTATCTTTTGGGTCTAAGAAACTTACAAGTATGCCATGAATCGCATCAATTCTTAAGAGTACTGAGTATGTTTTCTTTCAAAGTTACGTATTGAAACATAGAAGCTCCTAAGAGGTTGACTTAAGCAAATACCTGACTGCTTGCTGGGAACACGAGAAGCACCTCAACACTTTATCAAAAGCACACTACTCATTTTTCACCCCTACTTTTATACCATAATCATAATTTCTAGAATTGCAAAATTTTGGACCTGAGAAAAGCACAGGTGAGAATAACTCTCTTTCAAGGGGGTGGAGCAGCAACTGAATAATAAAGTAGTTGAAACTCCACACAATAACAGGGTAGAAAGAGATTTTAATTTTCAGTTAAACAGCTCCCATCAAAAGGTGCTAAAGACTTCAATTTTTCGAACAGCATCCTGGCTGGTGTAATCCAAACCCTGCAAAGTCTGGATTACATTAACTAAATTCCAAGCTTGACTAGACTGCCTTGAAAACCCTATTTCCTTAAAATTGGAAACAATTAACGTTCTGTTTATTCATGAGATTAAACCCGCTGAGGTATGGCAGGTGTAGTATTAAGTACTTTGCCTGAATACCCTACTGAGGAAAGACAAAGAACTTTAAACTAGGTGAATGTATGGTGATGCCATTTAGGTTTCACTTTCTTCCTAACAAAGTAGGAACAAATTAACTCACTGTATTTCCAGAAATTATACAGTGGTTAAGGGCAGAGACTCTCAAATTATTTAACCGGGGTCTGTATCTCGGGCTACCCTCTTATGTACTGTGAGTGTTTGGACAAGTTTGAGAACCTCTGTGTCTCATTTTCTTTATCTGGAGGGATGTTATGATGACATGATAGCACACGAACGGTGCACAGAAGAATGATTGATGCATCCTGGGAATGCTAAAAATGTGAAGTACTACACTGCGTGAAGATGCTATGTCCGAGTTTTTTATCGTAACACCAATCTTCTAGTTCAATCATCTGAAATCTTGAAAGAAAACAAAAGATACTTTGGGCTAACGTCATCATTTGACAGATGAGGATGCTGAGAGAGGTCAGTCACATGTCCAAAGTCACACAGGAGGTCACAGTGACAAGATGGCACTAGAATTTGAGGTCTCCGAGCCCAATCCACCATTCTTGGAGTACACACTGGGTGCTGATGGGAAAGCCAGGGTATTATCAGCCTTTACCATGATTCAGAAGTGAGTAATTCTCCCTCCTGGTGGGAGGGCAGTTCTCAGCAGGCCACCTGCATATAGATCTATAAAGTGGGCTATGCATTTCCATCTCCTTTGTACCTGGTGTTTTAGATCACCCCTCTGAAGGCCATGGAGAGGGGGAGACACTTGAGAGCGCTTGAAGCAAGCATTTTCTTCCTGATTCATCTCAGTGATGACATAGATCATTTCATAAAGGCTCCTGCCCTCTTTCAGGTCCTGTGACATGGCCCTAACACCTACTCTGCATGCCCCAATGGGCAGACATGGAAACACACATGACCTTGTAGACATTTGTGTTCATGCTAAGAATGACCACTTTTTACACATGGACACCTCAAAGTGGAGAGCAACATTTGGGGGTTAAACAGAACATAAGGGTGTAAAAGCAATCCTTTAAGATTAGAAGTTTGATCTGATGATAATCACTTCTGAGAATTGGTCATATTTTATAGTCATAGCCATCCTCCATTGCAGCCCCAAACAGAGGCTTTTATAAATGCTTCTGTGAGAAACCCTAAAAGGTTTAAGCTCATTACGGAAAATCAAAGAGCCACATTTTTCATACAGAGAGCAGCAGTCTACAATGGACAGACTACACTCCGGGAGTCAGAGAGAAGCATGTTGGCATCCACCTCTGCCCACAACTCTATTTGTGTGACCTTAGGCAAGGCACTGCCTTCTGCCTCCTCATCTGAAACACTGGGGAGATAATCAGTGAGGGTTAGAGAAGAGCTTTCTTTTTGAAGGCGGATGCTGTGAACTGGTTCGTGCTTCCCCTCTGTCCCCCAGAACGACATGCTGAATTCCTAACACCCAGTGTGAGGCCCTATGGAAGTAATTAAGGCTAAATGAGGTCACAAGGGTAGGGCCCTGATCCGAGGGGAAGAGAGATGAGAGAACCAGCTGTCCCTCTGCCATGTGAGGACACAGCGAGAAGACACCTGTCTGCAAGCCAGGAAGAACGCTCTCACCAGAAACCAACTCGGCTGGACCTTGATCTGGGGCTTCCAGCCTCTAGAACTGTGAGAAGTAGATTTCTGTTGTTTAATCCACCCAGTCTGTGGCGTTTTGTATAAGCAGCCTAAGCTGACTAAGGCAGTGGAATTAGCACCATCCCTGTGTTTCCCGAGATAACCGACTGTCAGGATCACATACTCAGTGCTGTGACTTCCCACTAACAAGATGACCCCAGAGTGAAAGCTGTTTTATTCTTTGTTCTTTGGACTATGCACAGAGATGGGGAAAGGAAAGCTGATACTGGGAAGATATCCAGACACAAACTTCAGATACAGCAACCTTACAAATCTATGTTAAACATGAGTGTGTGGTTGTGTATGCATCCATATACATACATGGGATGAACATACTCTGTGGTTAAGAACAGGGTTTGAATCGTGGCCTTGCTACTTACTAGCTGTGTGTCTATAGACAATTGACTGAAACTGAGCTTCAGCTTCTTCATTGCTAAGATGAGAACAATAATCGTATCTCACAGTATAGCAGTGAGGATTAAATGAGAATTCTGTGAACAGAGACAGTGGTAGGCCTTCATAAGAGTTCATTTTACCATTTTACACACACACACACACACACACACACACACACTGAAAGGATTCTTACCAAAATATGAAAAATAAAAAAGGGGAAAAAAGGCACAGCATTTCTATGTCCTCTGCACTCACTTGATATAGCCCATACAATTTCCCTATCCTACCTGACCTTCCTAAAAATTAAACTCTGTGGTTAATCTCTAAAATCTCATGATCACCTTCAAAATTATTGGCCACTTGTGCCTGGAAGAGACTAGAGGAAAAAATTGGGATGTGTAACAAGAGATAAGGGGCTGCAAAAAACAGGGAATTACAGAGGAGGCTGAGATTAGAGAGATAAGTAAATGCTAGATATAATCAACTTATAACTACACAGAAGGAAAAAGAGTTCAATGCAAATTATCATTTTCAAACTACTATTGCTATTACTTGGGAGAAAATATTTTCCTCAAATCATGGCTGATTCAAATATAACTGACTTTTTGTTTTCCCATTTATGTACTTCAGGACATATATCAGATTCCAAGAAAAAGTAATTGTGACAAAAGTCTACAGAGATACTTCGTTAAAATAATCAGAACTTTTCCTCCTCTCTCGCATGTAAATTCAATTCGACCTGTTTTTCTGTTTAGGATTCATCTTTGCAAGGTTCACTATGACCCAAGGTGTTGAATTTTCTCTCAACAGAAATTCAGCTCCTGTCATAGATGTAACAGTGAGATCACTTCACCATGGGGAAGGGCAAATAGGTCTAACAGTGGGCACAGTAAGACATATTCAAATAATTTGCTCTGTGCTAAGAGTGGGAACATTCAGAATGGCTTTTTCCTCTTATTTTCATCAATCTTAGAAGGATCTCCAATCTGGGTTATTTTTCTTCTACACGGTCATCAACGCAGGAGACTGATTTTGTTTACAAAGAGCTTTTGATGGCCAGTAAATCTGATATGCTTTCTTTGTAAGAATTTAAAGATCTTATTTATAACCACTAAATTATCTGTTGTCAGTTCCTTTCAATTTCACAAGTGATTTGAGTTTGATGTAAAATTTAGAACCTATCAGTTTGAACAACTGTATACCAGCTGTGATTGAATAAGGCACCAAGTAGTATAATATGTGACAGAATCTTTTAAGTGGTATTAGATGAAGAAAAAGAAAAATTGCCCAAATAATATTAATACACTCAGCCACGGACAATAATTCTTGGGAATGACTTTTTCCCTGAAAACAGATCTAATTTCACGATTGATAAGAAAATCTGAGAAAAATCCATGGAGAGTGTGTGATCAGAGAGACTGGGGAATAATTTACTCTTTTTTTTTCTTTTATAAAAGGACTGATTTACAAAACATACTTTTGATAGCTTAAAATAATATTAAACAAAACAGTTAACTGAAAAACAGCAACAAAATCCATTTATTCAGAACCTTGGGCATGTCGTTGCCCGACTGGCTAATAATGTAACATTTCATCTGGTTCACTGACTTAAAAAAATTTTTTTTGGTATGTTTTCTCTCTCTATATATATTTCTCTAAGTATAATTTCAAAAATCAGGAATTATCCACCTGTGTAAGTTCCAAATTCATTTAAGAAGTCTATGCAAGGTTGTTTTAATTATTTTATAAATGAAATAATAAAACCACTTTTGCTAGTTAATTATTCCAGCTTTGGATCTGGCCAGCACTAATACTTAATTTTCCTATGTAAATACAGGTTAACTGATCAGTATTCATCATTAATAGTTCACAAATATTACCATTTAGTAGATATTGGTCTTACAAAGATATTTTAAGTAGAAGTAAGCAGGAAGTACGTTTAGGTGATTAATGTAAATGTGAACTCTGGGTAGATATTTCTGCGTATTGTTCATTTTTATTACTTCCATGTGTGAAGTCCCAGCCATGTTCTCTGAAGCAGAGGTATGATTTAAGGACCCAGGGATAAACCTGAACACAGAATCATTAAATAAAATACTACTCATGTAGACAATGTTCTGTTAGTGAGCCTTAATATCCAGATGCTTAATATTTAAAAGTTAAAAAGTATTCTTGTTGAAAAGAATGTTTTCCTCCATCTTACAAGATGGTGCCTTCTAAGACAGGATGCCCACAAGCAGGTTCTGCTGACAGGAGATTGTCCAAAGCAGGAGAAAAACGACACAAACTGTAGACTCTGAGCCAACAAATATGGACAAAATCTGGACATCACCGACTATAACAAGTTGCAAATACTTCCCAACTCCTCCTTCTTTAAAGAATATAACAGGCTGAAAAAATACAGCTCATAAGCTATTCTTTTTCTCCTCTAGAATTCTACCAATTACCTTTAGTGTAAAAATAATTTATCAGTCTGCAAATCATGATAATAGCAAATTCTTATCTACCTGTGAAGTGATGGATAACTCTTATTTATCTCCATTTTCCTTTGTGTAAAGCCATGCCTATTTCTCTACACGAATCAGCTTTTAGCAAAAGAATGGAAGGAGAATAAAATACTCTGAGTTGAGCTAGCATCTGATTCACAGAGTGAAAGCTTTCTGACTTCAAAATGAACCATAGTAATGCCCTAAAAAAGTTGTCCTAACTTTGTTTTTATTTATTAAAAGAAGCTCACTGTAGAGAAAAAGCACACTTGATTTATGGTTTTTCTCTGTGGAGCTACAGAACTTTAATCCATAGCTCATGAAAGGGTATAAGAGCAGCTTGAAAATTATGCTGAGCTTAATTATACTTAATGTGAATTATTCAGAAGTGCAGACAGAGACTAAAAATTTATTTCATACAAAGAAGCTTGACATTTTAATTGGTCCTTCAGAATAGAGACAAAACAATTTCCTCTCAAGAAAATTTACATCTTCCCAACAGACCAGCAGCTTCAGCCAAACAGAACTTCATTAACAAGATTAATTATCACGCCAGTGTCTGCTTCATCAGGTGTATGGCCCAGGTGAAAAAAAAAGGAATGCAAAATAATGACTGACATTTCTAGCAGATAGAATTGATTCAAGCAGAGAAAGGATGACAGATTGAGCCACCATACCTTGGTCATTAGCCATTTTGTCAGGGTGTTCTACTGTGGGGGAGAAAGAAATATTATTAGACATTGACACTTCTTAGCAAGGAAGCTGACACTTCAAATCGACAGTTTTGTGAGCAAGTGTTCATATCAAGGCCAAAGCGCTGTTGAAATAAAATTGATAAGGAATCAAGGTTGATGTGATTATTTCTATTAAATAGTAGTCAGAGGAGAAAAATTGAAAATGGTTTTTGCTATATATGTTCTTAAAAATATGTTATTTGTTTCATTCCTCTACACATCAACTCAAAATGATCATCTTGTAAGTTTAATTAAAAATACAGTACGTGAAAACTCATATGATCACCAAGTAATTATCACCCATATATTTTAAATAAGGTAAAGAGGCTATTTTCTTGTCTTCAATTTTTTTTTCAACCAGAGAACTTAACCAATCTCACATGGATAGGGTAAAATAAGAGAATATCATAAATGTGTCTTAATCTAAATGGTTTAATAAATTTTTAGACCTTATGAAGAGAATTCTTACCTGCTCACAACTTCAAGTACATTATGAATAATGTTCTTGAAAATGACTTTTTTTCATTTAAAAAATATCTTTAACATTTTTTAAGTGGCTTCTTTTCTATTAACCAAATATAACTGTATAGGAGGTAAATTCACAATATCACTGCTTTTACAGAAATTGTGAGAGGACATTTTGACCAGTGTAGATCTTTGTCAGTTTCCATCAATTAGAATGATTTCCCCTATACTTGAGTTCCTTTGGGCTTCAAATCTTCTGGGTTTATTGAACTCAATTGCACTAAAACTTGACATTTAGGCTACTACACTTGCTGTTGGCTTCTTTACATGTGTCAGTTAAACTCACACAGAGAAAAATACGATAGTGTTCCCACGGGCAGCCACCTATAACCTAAGCACCCTGGTTCTCTCATTTGGGGTGGCAGTCTCCCAGCAAATCCATCATCACTGTTTGAAAGGTAAAGCAAAAGTCTCAGAAGCAGTAGTCCTTCCTTTGCTAATTGATGGGACACATATCATTGCCCAGAAGAATATGTAGACTGGAAATACTCAAAAAATGATGTTGTTAATAGATACCCCTTTCAGATGAACAGGGTTTATGAATGTCACCTCATAGAAAAATTCTAAACTTAGTTACAAATTTCTATCACTTACAATTTCCTTCATTTTAAAATAATCCATAAACATATTCTATGAAAAAGGATAGACCAAGAAAGGTTATCTTAGTAAGTAGTAGACTTTGAACTCTGAATGACTCTTTGGGAAACAGCATACATACAAGAGTGCTTATTATATTAAGATTCTACCAGTTTTATGTAAGTTTTTAAATGTCATTGTAGCTCCTCAAGATTTAACAAACTTTTTTTTTCTTAATTCACCAGGCCGTCCAACCTACTCTTTCCTAGTCTAATCATCACAACTTAATTTTTATCTAAATTTTGTCTCGATTTCTCAAGATCCATTTTTTTTACAGTATTAGGGGATTATTGATGAAAGGTGGTTTTGATAGGCAATTGCATTATCTGTAGTTTATAGACAGGGATAGGGTTTTCACTGAAATCCTAACATAGTTTTTGAGAAAGGATACTATGTTGTAGGATGTGCCAAACCAGGTCTCTGGTAAGAATGAGGAGGATATTTGGGAATCACATGTGACCACACAATCCAGGAAGGATAAAAGTTTGGCAGCCAGAACAGGGCACACTTGAGAAACTACCCTAATCAGCATCTCATATTTAGGGGAGAAATGTTTGGAATGATATCAAAAAAAGAGAGAAGAAAATCAATCTCATCCGATTTTCATTCTTCCTTTCTCCCTTCATCTTTAATTATACACACACATTATCTACAGTCTAAGAAAATTTTTACCAAGTGACAAATAAATATATGTTATGGGCCACAATAGCATCCTCATTCTTACCTTCTGGATTTGTTTTACTGTTAGCAATCTGGACTGGATATAACTTGAGAAATTTTGAATGTCTCAAAAAAGGTTATCAACTAAAGAGTATTTTCCAAAAGGGATAAAATATATCCTAAAAGTTACTGTTTATTAAAGATGAATAATGGCTTAAAAGTATCATAATTTGGGTCTTGACTTTTTATTTGCTCCTGCCATTTGTCAAGAAAATCATGTATTTTGTCAAAAATAATGTGAAGACTAAAACTTTTCTGTATTCTGATATGGAACTTTCAGTTCTACATCCTTGGATGGGAAAGATGCACATTTCAGAATGATGATTAAAGATGCCCAGAGAACAGACTACAGTCTAGTGCTCTTTCACTGCTGAACACTCAGCTTTTTTGTATGTAGGAGGTGACTCCATCCCCCTATAGAATTCCTATAGAGGATGCTATAGAATTCCACTTTGGTCTGTTTCAGCAGAAGCATCCTTTCTTCCTATTATTTGACAGGCCAAAATGGAGAAGCTCAGTTTACCCAAGAGAACAACCCACGTGAGAGGCAGAGATTGACATGCCTCTTGTACATCTTCCAAGGGTTTCACGGTGTATGGGTATCCTAATGGGGACTATTTGCAGAAGGGAGATGTATATTTGCAGAGTCCTGTGTGGTCAGAGAATCAAGTTCAAGATTCTTTTAATTAACATTCCAAAGAAACAATCAGATGTACCACATACACGCATGTACGCAAGAGTATTGTAATTTAATCCCTTTTTAATAATAAATGTCCTTTTCATTAACCAGTGATTATGGATTGAGTTTCCTATACCTCTCTTGCTGGTGGCTAAAACCAAAGACAAAACTCTAGTCTTCTAGTAGTAAATGCTACTGTCTTTGCAAAGACTGCATATGAAAGAATGAAGCTTGTAGACACCTGCCTGGGGCATGATTTGCAATGAAACACTTGCCTGTTACCCAGTAGACTACTGAGAGCTTTCTCAGCTTCAGGATAACATGTGAGCCTTTCTTGCTGTCAAACAAAGTTACATTCTGATGAACAGAGGCCTTATGTTTTAAAGCAGCTTTGGAAACTGAAAATCTTAAATCAGAGAGCAGTAACATGATGTGATGTGTTTAGTGTAGATTTGGTTCACTGTGGCTTTGACTCTCTTAAGAGTAATTTATTTGCCTTAGAATATTTGTCATCGTAACATGTAGGATGCATGCATGTACAATGTCAATTATTGATAAAGATGGGTAAGATCAATATCTCTAAATAATTTAGAATGCAATCAAGACATCTGAAACTTGGTTTGCCATATGAGCAAGATTTGTTTTAAAATCGAATTGACTATTAATTGAGCATGACATACTGAGGATAGACAATATTAAACATTCAAATCAGGATATTAGAAATAATGCTTGTGAACTATTACAACATAACAAGTTCCTGAATTTGTTCTCAGTTCTGAACATCATTTTATAAATGAGTTTAGAGCACTTAAGGTAAACAGTACCAAATGAGATGTGGAGTTCATTAAATAATCTCCAGGATGGTTATCAGTGTGGGCCTGTAAATCCTGTGATAACTCATCACTCTGCTGCTTAATACATTTGGATGCCTTAAGTCATCCTAAACCCTCCCTGAGATCTCTAGTTGGCACACAATGTGAGCATGAAATTAATTTGGCACTTGACTATAGATAAAGATGAAGCATTTGTGAAACAGTATCTAGTTACATTTCATGCTCCCACAAAACGAATAACCAGTTTCCTTTCGATTGCTCATTTAGAGTGAAACCTGATTTAGACATGAAGTCCTAAAAACCCAGAGAGAAGAAGATTAGCTCATTTCCTCCTGCCTCCCTCCCCAATTTCTACTCTGTCGCTAAGAACTGTCACGAAGGCTTAGGCTGAATGCTTGTTTGTGTGTTCTTGGCGAACTTTCAGATTAGCTGTTACCAAGTCCAGCCTTGAATGGCTAGCTCCCTCACCAGAATTCAAAATCCACTATTTATTAGGGTACCTTTCCTAGGGGAATTGAATGACTATACAATTATTCTAAGACTCTTCTCTTAATATGTCAGGCACCTGGGTGGAAATGTCAACCATCCTCATGTTTCTAATTTTTCAGTTGTTTGCCATCATGTATTATCAACTTAGCCAGATATATAGATAGACATATGTGGTCACAGATTTAAGAGTCAAGTATCCTTCTTTAGAACAACACACATCATGCCTAAATATACAACTTTAAATACCAGCCCTGGAACATTCCTTTTCTTTTTCAATTGTTAAATAACAGAGGCTCTTGAAACCATTTGTCCTCCAGAAAAATAATACTGTTCTAAAATAGTAAGGACTACCATGAAGATTATTTTGATGTAGTCAGGGCCTTAGCATTTTTTCTGGATGAACATGTAGCTATGCTTGAATTGAGCAGCTATTTTTACTCTTGCAAGCACGGGGCATTTTCTTCTAGTAATAATACTGTAAAGACTCTTTTTTTCCCCCCTTGTTGCTATCCTAGGTCCTTAAAATAAACACATTCATTTTGTTTGAGATTTTCTGTCTTGCCATATCAAATTTTCTTTTTATATATAAGGACAATAGTTCCTCAAAGAAAACATTTAAGGCTGGCAGTAGTATGGCATTCACATAATTCAATGCTTTTTAATTTTTATTTCCTTACATAAAAATTTTCATTATATTTTGAATAGAGCCAATATACTTGAAATCAATACAGAATTCCAAAAAGATTGTAAATGGGGAAAAAAAGTTAAGTTAAATACACCTGCCTTGTGTTGAAGGCAGAAAATGTGATAACACAATAGATCTTTCTCTGACATGCTGGCTTTCAGCATGAAAAGGTACATTTTAATTTATTCTGAATGTCCATTGTAGTCATGTTGCCAACAGAGAAGGCAGACAGTTCCTAATGCAGACTCCTTAAGTATTTTACAACCATCCCACAGGAAAAGAAAGGCACTGCTGTACTAGGAAATGATTCAAACCTTTCAGAGTCCTGAAGAGGATGGGATCAGAGAGAGGCCCCACTCCTTTTGCATTTCGTGCTTGAATTCGAAAGTAGTACATTGTGTCAAGGTTGAGATCCATGATTTGGTGAGTAAGCCGATCACCACTGATTGTTTCCATCACCCAGTCGTCAATTGGTATGTTCTTGTCCAAGGTATAAAACAAGATGTAAGCTGCAGAAATAGATGAATGCGACTGGGTTTAGTGTACTGACTGCATACTATACTTCTGCTTCTAAACACTCATGTTTCCCAAATATAATGTGCAATGATTATTATACATTCACAGTCTATAAACTACAGTATTCATTTAAGGAAGTAATAATTTTTTTGATATTGCAAAGATTAGACAAATCATTGCCTCAATGTACAGAAACTGAAAACGGAACAGACCATTCAAAATAAAAATATCATCTCTAAAAATACAAGGTTTCTGTGGTCTATAAATCCTGTGCATGGATTCCTGACTGACAGAAACACTGAGATAACAAATACATTTTTAAGCTGCTAAATCTGTGATGATACTGTTACACAGCAATAGATACCATAATAGGCTAATGGTGACCTTGGCAATCTGCACCCCAGATGATTTCTGTGTTCGAGTAAGGTCAGGAATCACTGCTTTAGTCGATATGTGGAATCTGTATATTTTTGGCATTCATTGAGATGCTGCTGCTGCAGCTATGAATGTCTTATAATGCAGACCGCTCAGGAAAAGATAAAAGACGAAGGTAAAGAATTCTGTATAACTCAAAGGTTGTAGGACTCTCTGGTTAATATTAAAATTGGAATACTACAGTTCAAAAGGGATTGTGAAATATCACTGGGCAAAGGAGTTGTTTCTGACTCATTTATAACTCGGCCCCCATGATCAATATCAATAAAATCTTCTAATATTTTTTGAATCAGAATAGTCTCCATTCTTGTCCCCAAAGAACCACATCTACTGAAGAGAACACCCTAGTACTGGTAATACTTTTTTTTTTTAACTTTTATTACGTGCATGTCTTATCTCTTCAAAAGGATAAAAACATTCTTTTAGTTCAAGAGCCATATCTTATGTTACCCTTTATTCTTCAGAGAAGCCAATAAAATTGTCTTCACATAATAGGTATTGAAACTCACTTATTGAATGAAATCCTCTAGCCAGTAAGCACAGATGCTTTACATTCATAACATTTAATGCAACTGTAGAGTTATCATGGGCTGTTGTAAATGCCCGATGACAATGAAAGTTTGGAGAATTGTTCTCATCCCAGGTCAGCTACATTTATTTCTGATTTTGTTTATTTGCCAAATGGAAGTAAAATAATTGCCCTCCTTGTGTTTTCAGGGTTTTTTTCTTTGTAAAAAGTATTCAATTAACCATTTAAAAATGATAGTTCTGACATCAAATAAGTACAATTGAAGGTACAAGCATCAGGTTCTGACAATTCCAAACTGTATTTGAAGTGATTTCCTGGTATTTATGGGGAATCGATCTGTGTAAATTTGAGAACTGAGATGCAGAATAGAAATATACTAGTACAACATTCCAAACTTTAAAAATTGGCCTTAGGGAAAGCATACAATTTTATCTGGATATATGAGTTTGGTGTGTTTAGAGAATATTAAATCTGTTATTGAAGTCCTACTGTAGAGATTTCTGTATCCACATAGGTTGGAACAAATTCATTGGTTTCTCAGAAACTTTCTGTACCTATATGTCCATTTCCCCGTGTCCAAGTTTCTTTCTTCATTCTTTTCTCTTACTTTTTTCTACTTCATTTTTGTCTCTTACTCACCATAACTAGCCAAATAATGAGAACTATCTCCTGTCATAGGTAATAAGCCTGAGATTGTTAACTCAAGTGGGCATTCCCGCATTAGAATTACATTTGTCTAAATATATATAAAATGTTAACACCATACATATGTCATTTTTGACTACTTCTACAAAGAGGTTGTAATTGTAAAAAGAAAGTGTCAGAAAGTGTTCAATTCCACCTCTCTCCTCTGTCTTTTTCCATACTTCTTTCCACAGATCACTGATTCCCTTCCATGGTTCAGCTGCTAAGTACCAGGAAGACCAAGATGATGCCTACCAGCAAGGAGCTCAGCCCAGTGAGAACTCCTCATCTTTCAAAAATTGATTCTGATAATCATGTCTATAGATAAATACATAATGAAGGACCCATTTCTTCCTTCCTAATAAAAAAAATTAAAAAAAAAAAGCAGTGCTATGGTGAGCGCTGTGAATTGTGCAAGACTGATAAATCACAGACCTGTACCTCTGAAACAAATAATACATTATATGTTAAAAAAAAAAAAAGAAGATAGTAGGAAGGGAAAAATGAAGGGGGGAAATTGGAGGGGGAGACGAGCTATGAGAGACTATGGACTCTGAGAAACAAACTGAGGGTTCTAGAGGGAAGGGGGGGGTTGGTTAGCCTGGTGATGGGTATTAAAGAGGGCATGTACTGAATGGAGCACTGGGTGTTATACACAAACAATGAATCATGGAACACTAGATCAAAAACTGATGATGTAATGTATGGTGACTAATATAACATAATAATAAAAAATTTAAAAAAAATATTAAAAAATAACAGGCTATGGATTCAGGAAGACCTGACCTTAACTCATAGGTCTTTCATTTCCTGGCTTTGCAACCTTGAACACCTTGCTTAATCTAAGTAGGCCTCCATTTTCTCATCTGAAAATAAGTTGCTGTGAGATAATGTATTTTAAGAAATTAATATATGTGGGTATTCCTATCATGTTATCTTCTATATAGTGACTACTTAGTAAATGCTACATTTATTCTTTCTGTTTTTCTTTCTTTTTCTCCTCCCTTCCTCCCTTCTTTTTTTTCTTAATATTAGTAATTAAGGAAGTATAATATTTGGAAGAGCTGAATTTTTATTTCAAGTCAACAATAGGTTTAATAGCAAGTCAATGATTATTCTACTCAACAAATATTTATTAATTACCTACCAAGTGTCAAGAATATTGATACTGAAGAGAAAGCTTTAAACAAAATCTGAAACCTGTTCTCATAGAATTTTCAGCCCTGTATTAGGAGCATTTAGATTTATCTCTACTGATTATATGGAGAGGGGACATAGAGGAAGAAGTCAAGATGGCTAAATTTCCAACTTTTGCAACTGGATAAACATGAAAAATTTTTATATGATGGGAATAGGAATAGTTAGACACATATAATTGCAGTGAGTGCCCAGCTTGGTCCACAATCCTGGGTGGTCTTACAACCTATTACAGAATATAATAGTGCATTATTTGGCTGGTTATGGTAGGTTCTAGATTAAAAAAAAAAACACCACCACAAAGAAACAAAAAAAAAAAAAAGAAAAGAAAAGAAAAAAAGAGAAAAAAGGGAGAGAAAGACGGGTTGGGGAATAGAAGGAAGTGCCAATAAGATAGGCAAGTGGAAATGTACAATATGAGGTAGGATATGTGTATTTAGAATTCCTTGGATGGAGATACAGATTTCAGAGACATAAGTTTGTGTTCACTGAAGCCCTGGCTATACTATACACACTTTTTCAGAGAAAGTGACAAAGGGACTAAAAAGATCTACTTAAGAAACAGATGGGGGCGCCTGGGTGGCTCAGTCGTTAAGCATCTGCCTTCGGCTCAGGTCCCGGAATCGAGTCCCACATCGGGCTCCCTGCTCGGCGGGAAGCCTGCTTCTCCCTCTCCCACTCCCCTTGCTTGTGTTCCTGCTCTCGCTATCTCTCGCTCTGTCAAATAAATAAAAAATATTAAAAAAAAAAAAAAGAAAGAAAGAAACAGATGGAAGAAATGTTTGCTAACAAGACCAAGAAGCTGTAGCCTAAAATTGGGAAGAAAAGTGGGTAGATGATCTTAAAAAAGTCGAGAAGAGAATTTCAAGAAAGGGGAAATGGACTAGAGTATCACATGACACACAAAAAAAGATAACATAATCTTATCCATTGGAAAGTACTGATAGGGAAACAATCCCTGAAGACCTAACTCTTCTAACTATGTTGGTCTCTGATCATAAATAATGTTGGATGCTGCATTTATTTAGATCAATGTTTCAAAACCCTAGCTGTACATTAAAATCACTTGGGGAGCTTTTAAAATATAGCATGCTCAATCCTTCCTCAGATAAATTAAATCATAAATCAGTTAAGAATCACTGATTTGGACTAGTTGAATACTAATAAGCTGGAGCAAAACATAGTGGAGTCTGAACATGAATTTTAAATCCTAGCTCTGTTACTTCTTGGTTATTTGACTTTGGGGAAGTTATTTACCCTAGAAACCCCTCATCTCTTCATTTCAACATGGAATAACAGGAAGATAGGATCACTTAACAATACTAAAGTGCTTAGCAGGATGCCAAGCATATAATGAATGCTTAATTCATTCTGAACCATTCTCTCCTGAAAATGTCAGTCCAAATTCCTAAACTGACAGTTTATAATCAAGGAATTTAGGGATTGGCATTATCTAGATCTCCTTCTTTGTCCTCTTTTTTTTTTGTTTGATCTTTTTGAAGTATATATATTTACAAATTGATGATCTGGGTTCTATGCAGAGTACATTAATAAAGCCTCACCCTAGAATGGATTTAAAATGGGAATAATAATAGTTCATTTGTTTTAGTTCTCACTGGACATCAGAGAATTTTCTCAGCACTTCATTATTACATTCTACAAAAAGAGGTTCTATTACTATCCTTATTTTATAGATGAGAAAGTGAACTTAGGAAAGTTAACTTACCCAGGCATCTCCCTCAGAAGCTTGGGTCCTTAACCACCCTGCTTTACGTCTGTGTACATGCAGGGATGTGGTTAAACAAAGAAATATAAAGGGAGGATGTGGGCACCTTCTTCTGCATAGGCACACGCATGCTCTGACACACTGGGAAAGAGCTCCCGTTTCCTTTGTACTTTAATGAGAAACCGAGTGTAGTAAATCTGGGCCCTTTGCTATATGGTATTTTGAATATTTTATCATCCTGTTTTCTGGAAGTAATTTGATGAAAGAATAAAAATATATATGGAAAAGAAGTTGTCTTAAGGGTTCTTAATGTTTGCTCCCTGTTGACTTGAGTCAAAATATCTCAACTTGAAAATAATAATTTGGTTTTAATAAATGAACTAGGTTCTTAAAGATAAAAAGCATTGCCTCCATACTTTTACTTTACCATTGTGAGGGAAGGGATACTGAACATACAACTCTAAATAAAATATGTGGAGAAGGTTGCAATTTTGGCACACAGTATTTTATTGCTTAGATTCATTTGCATTTCTTAACATGAGGCAGACTTCCATTTTTTTCCCTCAAAAAAGCAAAACTAAGCTTCTTCCAGAGTTGAAAACACATTCTATTGTTTACATTGACTATTTGATGAGATTTATTTAAATAAGAGATGAGAATTCTGGTAGTATATGGCTTATTTTATCCTTTACTAAAAAAAATATATTTTTTCAATCAGAACTCATTTTTATTTAGGCAACTTCTATTCTGTTTTTTTCTTCTTAAACTTATTATCTATTGATTTACCATATGCTTATAAATTACTGTTTATAACATAACAAAAAAGTCACCATGTAAACAAATCAAAATCTACAAAAGTACTGAAATAGAACCAATGAAAATAAATCATAACATTGACGGGAAAAAGAAAAAGAAAATTGGAATGAGCCAGCCTCAGTTTTAAAAAGCCTGGCAGAGTGACAACTAAGCATATACAATTTTGGGAAGATTTAATATCCCTCTTCTTTTTCCATATTTGTCAGCTCAAATGAAATTTCTGTTTGCTATTGCACTCAGAACAATTTTCTAGAGAAAACAAGTCTTCAGCTTAAATTTAAATCACATTTGGAATTTTCACATTATCTTTTCATTTTGGAAAATCCAGAAAGTAACTCATACAAAGTAAGTGTGCCACCTGAACTATAATTTCCATGCTTATCTCTGTTATCACAAAATGACTGAATTACTTTGTTAATTTATAATAGTGCTATCCACTTCTTTGCAAAAAAAGAAGAAAAAGGAGTGACTCTTACATGTGCCTAACCCAATGGTTCAAGTTAATTAGACTATAATGTGCACATTTTTAGTTATACAATATTTTTCATAATAATTATATGCTATGGAGACATCTATTAAAAGCCTAAAGTGATCATTTAAAGGCAAAATCCCTGATAGAACTCCATTATATTTTTCATACTAAATTAACATTACAGGCTTCTAATGGATGCTTTAATTAGGCATTGATGTTATCAGCAATATTTGGCAAAATAAAATCTGTCACTGTGAAATATTCATTAAGTTCAATTTCTGTCAGTCAATATTAAGTATTTTACGAACCTTATGATTTAAGTCAGAAGCTAAAAGCTAAGTGAGAAACTAAAAACCCCCAGACAAACCTCCTTTGCATGTGCCATTCAAAAATACACGGTCATTAGGTGTCTTTTGTATTTTGTAATTGCCAAACAACTGGCTTCGTTTTAGTCATTTATGCTTAGAGACATTCCATTAGAAGAGTGTCCCAATGCTCCACGAGATGAAAAACAAAAGGTCTAAACTAATTGAAATACACATCCTTCAGAAAGCAACTCAAATGAAATGTGTATTTGTAGGCACCATTAGAAGAAATTCCATGGTTAGCAGGGGGCAAGAAGAGACAACCAGAAAGGGCGGGGAAGTCCACTGAGATGCTGGCACAGAAAACTAATACACAAAAGGCATGAGCCATGCACATGGGGTAAGCAATTGCAGGCCAAGCAGAGCAATGCTGGAAATAAAGCAGAGATGCTTACCAGTAATTTTCCCATTGGCTTCCAAGGGAGGCTGCCAACTCACGATGACAGCACGAGGCTTCCCTTCTCGAGTAATGACTGTCAAATCCTTGGGAGCAGAGGTCGGGGCTGCGAGATGAAACAGAGACAAGGCCTTGTCATTGGATGTGAAAGAAAGCAGACATTTATGGGACTTCTAATCATGATGTTGACACTCAGAATCCATCATGCAGTATATCATGCTGATCTTAGCATTTACGATTTATTTCAAGTATTTTAATTAAACAAGCAACCAAACAAATATATAGAAATGAATGTTTTTCCATGGAAGTTAAATGACTTCCAATGGTATAACTATAGAGAGTAGAACAGAATATGTATGAATACAGAGGAGAAAAGTATAATGGATATTTCCAAGCGAGTGCCACGCTAAACATGTAAGAATCATTATAAGAACAAAGAAATGTGCACATACTTAGTGAGATTGATGGCTACATGTCTCCAAGAGACAGAGTCCTGTTAAAACTGTAGGATTTTAAAACAAAAATTCACCTAATTCTATATTTTCTTAAAAGCAAGAAGAAGGAAAAAAAAAGAATGAATTTAAATGCATGTTAAAAGATCTTGCTTAGGTGAACATATTAGATATCTCTTAGCAAGAAGGCAAAGGAATATTTGAAAATGGACGTATGGAATCTGGGACGGTCTTAGTATCAGCCTGTCATGGAATGAGAAGGCATGAGACCATGGGGGTCTTAGAGCTAATTTTCCCACATGTTGTTGAAAGGGACCAGAATTTATCACCCCAAAATATGCCTCTTTGGCATAAGGATTATTTTAGGCCGATTATTTTTAAGAAACAGTAGACACAGGAAAAGCTCTGAAAACTTGGTAGATGTTACCCTTTTATAAGAGAAATTTGTATTTATAAGAGTGTCTCCCTCTCTGTACCCGGAAGAGGAGGATGATAAAATCTCTAGAAACTCTTATTAGGGAGAAGGCAGGAATTTAAATCTGTATAATAACGACACCCTTGTTTACTGTGATTTGCCTGAAAACCTCCCATTATTGGCTCCCTAACCCCCAAAGTATTCTTTTGTTTTTAGTTGGAGATTGTATTTAAGGTGATGGCTTGGGCCATTTCAGGGAGTTACTCAGTGTTCCTGGGTATCCTCCATGTCTCCAGGAGGTGCACATGTTATTAAACTCCTGTTTGCCTTCCTGTTATTAATCTAACTTTTATTACAGCGGGGTCTCAGCCAAGGACCTAGAAGAATAAAGAGAAAGTTGTTTTTCCTCCTATATTTTGCTCAACAAAAATTTAAATATATTTTAAATGTGGCAGTAAACTGGACAGGCCAGTCCAGTATCTTCCAGGCTTCTTTAGATCTGATTTTCAGTCTATGCTTTGAAATGCAGTGAGTTTTCCTTCGAGGCAATGCATAATACTCCAAGTCGATTATTGACAGTTTCTTTTCATTACCCTTAGTTTGACATGTGAAATTTCAGAACATGTCTAAGTTCTATGGTTGGATTATGAAGGAATTTCCAGATCTCTGCATGATAATGCTTCTGTATTACAAGATAGGTACAACTTTGTCCTAATTCTGAATTCTTCACTCTTCCTATTCTCTTTGGCTCTTGTGTTGGCCCTATCATGCAGAATCTGAGCAACCCTATTTTCAAATGGAGGAGACACCAAATATTTCCATCTCTTATAACATTTTATTTTTAATACGCTGATTCTCACAGCCACTAGTATTCCAGGTTAACCAAAGCTGCACCTAATCATAATATCCTGAGAAGGTACTTAATATATTTAAATTAAGAAAAAAAAAAAAAGGAAGTGGAAGGAGGAGCAGACATAGGTCTAGTGTAGTTGAATCCTGAGTAAGAAACTGCATATGTATATGGTTTTAATGAAACAAGAACAAGGACATTCTTGCAGGAAAAGAAGATGTGTTATAGCAAAAATGTGCCCCTCCCCCACTGCTCCTGCTCTCTCTTGCTTGTTCTCTCTTTCTCTCTCAAATAAATAAAGTCTTTTTTAAAAAAAGATTTTATTATTTATCTGACAGAGAGAGATACAGTGAGAGAGGGAACACAAGCAGGGAGAATGGGAGAGGGAGTAGCAGGCTTCCCGCCCAGCAGGGAGACCGATGCGGGGCTCGATCCCAGGACCCTGGGATCATGACCTGAGCCGAAGGCAGACGCTTAACGACTGAGCCACCCAGGCGCCCCTAAATAAATAAGTCTTAAAAATGTAAATAAATAACAAATAATAAATATCGGGCCCTGGTATTTAATGCACTTTCTTTTACAGCGTCATTTCCCCTTGTTGTCTGATGAATCCGTGCTCTACTCACGCTGAGCCATGCATAGGTTCCTCTAGAAGACATCTTTCTGATCCTTGCTTGGTACTGTTGTACATGCTGTTCCTTTCCTTTGAAGTCCCTGGTATGGGTACCTGATGATCCACCCAGGCCATTGCTCAACTGTTATTTCTTTTGTGAAACCTCCCTTTATTTCTCCAGACAGGATTTATCCTTGGATCTGTTTGTTTGGATTCCAACTTAGCCAAAACTCTGTGGTTCTATTTCTTATGTTATTTCAGGATTTTTGTTTTTTTCTGCATTATTTCAGGTGTCCTTCCAGTTTTTTCTATTTTACTTAACTAGAATAAAATTAAGGATTTATCACCTCGACAGAATGAAGTGTTTTATTTCAAGGATTTGCCAAACACTCTTACCTTTATCACAAGCAACTTCAGCACAAGTGCACAACTATGCAGTCCCATACAGTCTTTATGTTACTGCAGAATTAGAAGCAAACCTAGAATTATTTCATTCACTTCATCTCCTTCTCACAGCTATAAAGTCTGCAGACACTTGTGAATTACTTCTTGCTTCTCATCATCACCCAGGAATCTCATCCACATGCTATTTACACTTTTGTCCAGATCACTATCTGTTTTGACAATCATCTTCCTATTAACCACTCTCTAGCAGTTAGTATCTTTTTGTCAGCAATGGGTCTCACCGTTGGTGTCCCTACAAGGCTAGGCAGTTGATGAGAAATGAATAGGATATATTTATCAAGCCAGATGATAGGGTGCACTTTATGTTTATGAAAGGGAAAAATGAATGAATTTGCTTGCTTTAAGAGGAAATTACTGCTCCTTCTCTTTCGCTCAGGGAAGACCAAATGTCTTACTGGTTTATGTTTAATTCCTTTCATCTCCTTTTAAGTAAAAAAGAAGAGCAGGGCCCTTATTCTCCCCATAAAACATAACCCATTTATCATGTCTTATTCTTCCTAAGAAGCTGTGAATATTGGCATCCAGGGCAGACTTTTAGGAGAAAGAGTTAACACATGTAAACATGTAAAATAGAAGAAGTTAAAAAAAAAAAAGGATGTTGAAATTAAATCAAACAAACTAGAAAACTTCTTATAGAAAGAAGTATCCACAAAAATATAAGAAATATTAACAATGAACTCTCTGAGTTAAGGTAGTAGTTTGGAATAAATGAACTGCCAGGGGACAAATTCTAATGGAAAAAGAAATTCAACTTACTCAGTTTTATTGGTATATATATTTTTAAATTTGGAAATGTGTGGTGTAGTTTACCCCTAAATAGAATACCATGAAACCAATCAAACAGCTGGTTGAACCCTGTATTCTTCAGATTTTGGATTTCTGTGAACTGTAAAAGCCAAGTGCACTGCACGTCTGTTAAGGTTACAAATTCAACATTTATGATCCATAGTAAATGTGACTGGTAAAATTTACAGTGAATTACATTTTCCTGTGATTTGAACTATTTCAAATTACATGAAGGTTGTTCCATTGCATTGTCTTATTTCTAAGGAGTGAACATAACCACCCAGAAACTTCTTCCCATACCCATAACTGAGGTTATTTATGGTAAACACCAATGCGATTATGGTTGTAATGTATTACTGTATCTAATTTCTTTCCAAAAAAGTAAATACCCACCATGACTGCTAATCAAAGACTCAAATGTTTTGGACAGAGTTCAGTGCATGGATTTCTGCCTTTACTTAAAGGTATTGAAAAAAAGATTTATATTCAGATCTCCAGAGTTAATGCCCAGATTAAAACCAGATTACTCAAACCTCTAGGGATTCATTTTCTTCTTTTCTAGAGTGGGGAGGATAATACTAGATATAAAAGTGCTTTGAACTACAGAGTATGAAATATTTTCTGCAGGATAAGGTATAACTTAAACACCATAATGCACATATGTTCCAACTTCCAAAAAACCTGGGAAACACCATCAAAAATCGAAATTTGGAAGTAAGACTCTCTTCACATACCTGCTTCATATGTGGTGGCATGGGCAGTCATGCTCCACGTGCTTGACCTTCTGTTTTTTGTTACCATGACTGAGAACTCATACATCGTGTTGGGTTTGAGGCCTGTTGCTGTGTAACTCAAAGACGTTGTATCTTCTGACTGTACCAGTGGGGAATAAGCAAAGAGAAGAAGATGAACTCTATCAACTTGCTAAGTCAAAGCATGTAAAGAGACGACCAAATAACAAACAGTCTATTTCCAAATAGCATAAGACCTAGGACACAGCACTGGCCCTGCTTTTTTTCTGTCAACCAGTTTACACTGGCTGATGGTAACTCCAAAACACGATGGATTAAATCCGGTGCGATGTTGTTCAGAGGGGCAGCTAGCTGATCAATTTTCCCAAGTAGGGTAATAACCACTGTCTCAGGACCAGTTCTGCTTGCTTCTGTCAATCCTATTTTTAAGCTAATCTGCAGTGACTTTAACTTTCATTTGTTTGTAATGATCAAAATCTTTTTTTCAGAAGTTTTCATTTATATATTTTAAAATAGATCATCATGATTATTTTCCATTAGTAATAAAATTAATTTTTAGAGATCTACTACTTACACTTTTTAAAAATTATTTATAGCACGAACTTTTAGTGATTCCCGAATCTGTTGGGCTATTATAAAGAAAATAAACAAAAGCAATGTTGTATTGTGTGGCCTTCTTTTTATGCAAATTTCACATGAAACACACATGTAAGTATGGTCACTGGAGCAATTGATCAGGAAGGGAACAACAAATTGGATATGTATTAAAAGATTATAATTGTGTTAGTATTATTTATCTTTTGAATTCATTTGTCTTTTGAATTCGTCTTTTGAACAGGTTATAGATATTTTAGTAGAAAATAAAATATCTATTTTTATTGTTTACTCAAGAGATCAAAATGGTAATGAAGAAGAAAACCAAGTTAATCTTCCAGGTTAATGAATATTTTCCATGTGATCAGGCAAATTTTGCCTATTTATGCCTCTTATAAGTATCAATTTATGCTTGGTATTTAGATCTTGATTTTTTCCCAAAGTTTATTATTTACCTTCACTTTTATATTTATTATATTTGTTAATATCTCTGTTTAGAAAATCAAGGAAAGCTCTTTTTCCCCACTTATGTCACACCTATCTCCTCCTATACCACTGTAGTGTGGTATATCTTTTTTATTCTACTATGAATCCTTAGATTATAGCTATGAAAATCCTACATTTCATTACAAAACAAAATATTTAACTGTACTAATAACATTTTAATGATGTGCCCATCCATCTTAATAAAGTGATGACCTCATAAACATCTATCAGAAGCTCTTCTTTAAAATAGCTGTAAAAACGTGGGCCCTGAGTAAATGTAAAAATACTGTGTAGACTCAGGAAGATAGAATTTCATCAAATAAAACACAACATGGGCAGCTAGTATCTGACAAGCTGAAACATAACTTCCAACCCTGTCTTCCTTCACTGTCGTGAACACCTCTAAGTCTTAGAAATGGAAATAAGGGGAGAAATGGGACAATGAGAAATATTTCAGCTAGGAAGAAAAGATCATACTTTTATAAAACTAGTCTCTTTGAACATAAAGATCACTGGCGTTTGGGAGGCCGCTAAGCAATACTGTCCTTGTTTGTGTTTTAGAATGACGCACTTGCCTTCTGTAAATACCATGGATTCACTGGGTTTTCTCAGGAACTTCATGGAAGGTTATTGTTCAGAATAAATCATTAGCCTAGAAGTACTTTGGCCAGTTACTTTTGAGAGCATAGAATGCAACAGGTACTACCCCTCTGAGCCTCAACTTCCTTATCCATAAAATGGAGATAACCATACCACTGACCTCCTAGCATTATTTAAAGTGTCTGTAAACCAAAACATAGTATCTGGTCCAGGGAACATATTAAATGTTAGCTACAATATTTCATGCATTGTCTAACATGATATGTAACTTTAGGCATGCCTTAAGTTCCCTATTGAATTGTAAGTATCTTGAGGGTGTGACTGAGTCTTGCACAACTTTGTATCTTCTGTAATAGCCATGTTATATCTGGTAAGCACTAGTCAATACTCAGTGAATGTATTTTGAATAGAAATTTATATAAAACATGTGATTAATCATTTCAATAGAAAGTAAATTAGAGAAAATTCCCCCTTCTGATAAGGAAAATCAAAACAGAGTTTTAGACAATCAAAATATAAATGTCTGGAATATGGCTTGATTTGGGATTAAATGAAGTAGAAGGGTACTCCTGTGGGGATAGCCTTGGGTAATGCCATTAGGTCACCTGAGCTCCAGCTGAAGTTTCATGGGAAAACTTTTTCAAGTTATACAACCTAATGATGTCTTTATAAAGGGATCTACATACATGCTTAACTATGGAGAATCTTACTCTTTTTATAGTAGGTGTGAATATTCCAATCATACAGATGGGAAAAATGAGATTGAGCAAGTTCAATGACATGACAGGACATGGTAAAGCCAACTCTTGCACCCAAGTCATTAGACTCCATGTATTTCTTTTTTTCCCCTCTATCTTGTGTTATGTTCTGCCTACCTTATAAAGCTGTGCTGGGGAGTGAGATGAAGTAATAGGTATGAAAGTAGTTTGAGAAGTTCACAATGTAAAACCAAAGCACCCTATTAACATTATTTGTAAAATGTAAGCTTACTGTATTACTTTCTAGTGGGCTTGATATGGTCTGTATTTATCCTTGCGATCCAACTTATACCACCCTTTCCTCTAAAACTCTTCTTTTCAGGGTGAAGATGTAGAGTGTAGGTGTGTACGGAGGGCAACAGAATGTTTTTTCTATACCCAAACTTCAATCCATGAGAGAAATCAGCCTCCGCTTACAAGGAATAGTTACTGGGTTGAGTCTTACAGGCATTCTTTGTGAGACTCAATAATTCCATGTGTGCTGGTATGAACTATTCAACCAAAATAATCTGCTTCAAGAAATTCTGGAACTTAAGCCATTCTGCAGAGAACAATCATTGTCCTTCAGAACATTTCACATACTGGCAAAGTACCCATGGCCATTCTGTGAAATGAATGTATTGACAAAGTACAGCAACTATGGGCATAAAATTTTTAAAGTAGTCTTTTAAAAATAAACTTAGAATTGGGCAATCTGTATATAAAGAGAGACTTTTTTTTTTTAATGTTCTCATATGTTTCATTGGTTGTCTTATCTGATAATGTTATCTTTATTTATCGTTCTGCTGAGCCTTAAATCTAATACTGCAAGGAGATGGATAGGGTACTTAAAACATATGTTATATCAATGATACCATTTGGACTTGCCTGGAGAGTTTTTCCAAATACCTGACCTAGCAGGGTGACAGTACCAAAGAAAGCTTTTTAAAATGGTTTCAATTAAAAACTGATTTATGATGAAATGTGAATTTTATACCACTTGAAAGTTGAAAGAGACTAGAAACAGATCCAGCATGCCTACAGGAAGAAAGAGGCAGATTTACAACATTATTGGTGGGATTTTGATTTATCTCCAGGGTCTTTAGAGTCAGACACTCCCAAAGGATGTTGTCATTCCTGAAATCACCACTTGGCTAGAGGCTAGATTAAGCAAGATTGGCAGTTTAGTGGGAAGGACACTGGATGAAATATCAGGAGATTCAAATTCTCTCTGAGAGCTACCCCAGTGGAATGGTAAAGAGAAGGGATCTTCTCTTCTCAGATAAGGGGCATCTGAAGAAGCTGGAGTGCCAGGATTGAACTATTGGCTCCTTGGTTACTGGGGAACATGTATGATCTTATATTTAAAGCTATCTTCTTGGGGCACCTGCGTGGCTCAGTCGGTTAAGTGTCTGCCTTTGGCTCAGGTCATGATCCCGGGATCCTGGGATCGAGGCCCCATGTCGGGCTCCCTGCTCAGCGAGAAGCCTGCTTCTCCCTCTCCTCCCTGTTCATGCTCTCTTCTCGCTACCTCTGTTGCTATCTCTGTCTCTTTCTCTCAAATAAATAAAGTCTTAAAAAAAATAAAGCTATCTTCTTCATCCCAATCATCATCTTGTGAAGCTTTATGTTTTAAATGCATTTTCATATATTATGTCACTTGAATAACTTAAGAATTCTTTGAAGTGTATCAATGGATCAATGGAACTGAGTGTCTTACTCATTCCAAGATTATAAATGATATGTTAAGTAGCAACAACTAAACTGTGTGTAACTGCCTCTATCATCTAGTACAGCTCTAGGTACATAGTAGGTACTTGATAGTCATTTGTTGATTTTCTCATTTTAGACTACATTTTGTGTATTGTTTGCATATACTAACATTATGGCAGGCTTAGGAGGTAACAAAATTGTCCCTGTATATAACTATTTGCTGGAGTTGCTAAGGCTGGCTGACGGAGATTCAGAAGTAGTAAAGACAACGCCTCCACAATCCATCTCTACTGAGCTCTTAGCAGGGTTGTAGGATGACTCAGGGAAAGGGGTTGGTCTAATTCATGTTAGTTAAAGGAGAATGTGCACTGTGGTTTTCTTTACCACATGAGCATGTTTCAAGGCTAACTGAGAAAGTAGATGCTAATGGCTTAGAGTGCTTTCTGAGGACTTTGTAACAAAATCTTCCAGCTGTGTTCCCAGGCATGTGCACTATAAGATGGGTCTCTGTAACATTGATAGGGTTGCCTTTGGGGTCCATCTAGATTCCAAATAAAAAGAAAGACACCAAAATCTATCCCGAAAATGAAAGTGGAGCCCCGCTATTTTCAAAGGAAAATGGCATTTCCTTGTACAGAATCAAATCATTTACACAAACGCAGCATCTGGTGGAATTTAGATAACGTTTTGCATTTCTTGATGTTGTTCTACCTTGCCTTAGAATTGCTTCCTAAGATACAATTATTCCCATTCTAATTTTAGATACTGTGTTATTAAAATGCTTTGTTTTTCCATTTAGTGCCCCTGCAACAAAACGACTCACGACAGCCCAGGAAGCATTGAAAACAATGTATTAAGCAAATGACAGTTCATCTTAAGTTTTACGCTATCAGTTAGAACTTCACCTTGTATTTCGCATTCGCAGAAAAGCTGGTCCTCCACCGGACAGTGTAAAGTCGCACTTCAGATGTTTTTTGGTTCTTAGGGACAGAGTTGTCTGCCCAGCTGACCCTCACGGCATCGTGGGTAAGAGCCACAGCCTGTACACCTACTGGTGGGAGCATGGGGGTGGAGACATCTGGGGCCGAGGTGGGGAAATCGTCAAGCAAAGGATAATAATCAACGGGGTCAGTGGGATCTGGGTTTAAAAACCCGCCAAATGAAACAAACAAATACATACATAAATAAAAGAGTTAAAAAAATAAATATCAGTGGTAACACGTCACAATGAGTTAAATGCATGGCAATAATGATGAAAGGGAACATGAGAAGAACAGAAAAAAATACAATTAATTCAATCGGAAAACTCATTCGAGACAGTATTGCTCTATTACAAAAATACTATTTTCTGTAACTCACTCATTTCCCTATAGTGGTTTTATCAGCTCCACTTCTGGTGGTCACTTTTAGCTATATATTTTAAAAGCCCATTTCGTCTTGGAGTTTTGCACATGGCTTCTTAAAAGGTCTAGTATAGAACTTGTCAGTTTTATAACTATACAGATAACTTAAAATAACAAGATCAAAAGGAGTGTCTGGTTTATTTCCTCCTGTTAAGGAAATAAATGCCTATCCAATATCTGTTCTTTTAAGTTTGTTTATTTTTCTCCTTTTCTAACTTGATTCGGTTTCTCTAATGCTTTCATTATTGCTTAGCTTATATCTGCATAAATATTGTTTAGGCAAGAAACAAGTAATAAAGCCCAAAGGGCTCTGTGGTCTACAGCAATCCGTCTATGGCTATGATTGCGTAAAGCCAGACTGACCAGGTCCATGGCCCGTGTGCCCCGTGATATGTTTGATAACTAGGTTTCTTCTAGCACTTTGCGTGGCAGGTTTTCTTAGATTGAAATCATTAAAGAAAGTATGGACGTATCTGTTTTACCCACTTTCCCACAGAGTAATTAACTAAGGCTCTTAAGGCATACCTATATTCCATATTACTTGTTCCAAAGTATCAAGTTCCATGGGAAAACTTTATGTTATTGGCTGGGGAGACAGAACGAACTGTGGGAGGTACACACAGGCTTTGATCCTTATTAACATAATCAGAACCTGCATGATGACGTGTGTGGTTTTAGAAAATTCTCTAGAAAAATTTTGTACTCATTTTTATGCTGCGGATATCAGAATCAGAAGAGTTTGTCTTGTGGCCATAGTAAGAGTCCAATTTTGAGCCTTTTATACCTAAGACTTTTCAGTTTTTGAAATTTTACCTTTAAATCATGTAATGTGTATTCTCACTAACAAAAAAAAAAAAAGAAAGAAAGAAAGAAAGAAAGCCCTCAGGCAGGGCATCTGAGGACATTTGGGGAGCTGACCTGCTAAAATGTAGAGTATCTGAAGGAGTGTACATACAGAGTTTACATTTTTAAATAGCCTAGTTCCAAGCACAGCAGTTATTGCCTGGTTTTGATGACTACTTCACTTTGTCCACTGTATTTCAAATGCCTACCCCCTACTCATCGCTCTGTTTTCCAATGAATTATTTAGTAGTTTACTGGGCTGTGGTCTTTGGAGCAAAATACAAAACCTGAAAACAAAAACAGAACAAAAGGAAAGAAAAAAAAAAGAGAAAGAGAGAGAAAGAAAAATGTTTAAAATTTAATGACAGAGCCCAGGCTTTCCGTATTTCCTTTGATTGTGTCTTTTTATTAAGGGCTCCTTTAAACCCAAATGGATTTATGAAATGATGAAGGGGGAGCTGAAGAGCCTCCAGGAGGATCCCGATCAGTCATCAGGTCGGTGTATCGGTGGCAGGTGTTTTGGCCAAACTGAAACAGGTGCTGCCCCCCTTGTTTCTATTCTTAGCCGACTTTCCAAGAAGAATGTTATACACAACAGGAAGACTATTCTGAATCACAAACTTCTTTTTTGACCAACCTACATAATGTGTTATACCATATATGTTGTTTCTTTGCTTAACCTGGTTTTTAAACCGATATGAATTTAATAATCTGCCACAGGTGCCATAGATATGGTTTTGAAAAGTAGTGATTCTACTTCAAGAAATGCTAACACCCACTCTGGCTCTTCCTGGATTTTACAATAGTATATTTTTCATGACTTGTGGAGTTTCTTGGAGTCTCAGTTCCAGAATGTGTCCTTCAAATTTCAAGTAATGTTTGTTGGTATTTATCTATGGACTTACATAATTTAAGAATTTCTATCCCTGGCCAAGTTTTTCTTGGCCTTTTTTTAGCGAATTTGTTTTCAGGCATGGCTTGTCATTCTACTTGCCATCTCCTTTAGATCTGTACTAATACAAGAGCCACTAATTACACGGACAATTTAAATTTAAATTATTAAGATTAAATACAATTTAAAAACCACTTCTTCTGTTGCACTAGCCAATTTTAAGTATCCCACAGCCATACAAGCCAGTCTATCATCTTGGATAGTATAGATATAGAGCTTTTCCAACAAAGCAGAATGTTCTAGTGGAGAGCGAGCACTATTCTAAATACATGTATGCTCCATACACTGCTAATTATCTTTCTCTCAGCACAGTTAAATTAAAAGCATTTTTTTTTTGGTTAAAAAACACCATTTTTTGTTGCTAAACAACTTTTTTCCAGTTTTTAGGTGCCTTATATGCTGTTGATTTGCAGTGGTTATATTCAAGAGTAAAAACTAAATAAAAATTAAAAAGAAAAAAACATAGCCTCAAACCTTTTGCTAAAAAAAGAAGCCTATTCAATTCCTAATAAATATTTTGGTAAGAGTTCATGAATTTTCAGTTCACATACTAAAGTTCAAAACAAGCTTTTAAAATAATAACATAATTTTACATCTGGATTATACTTCATTCAGACATTGATAAAGCAGTTGAGAATAAACAAATTCAAAGAACACACCTCCTTATTCCCCTGCCTTCTTCCCTTCTCCAGGCTCAGAATGTCTTGTTCTTGCAACATTAAGAACTAAAAAGCTCTACTGCACAAATAAAACTCTTAACACACCCATTTGATCTGGTGAAACTTTCCTCAGCTCTAATACTAATATGCTCAGGATGAGATGAGGCTCCAGAGAAGAGGCTCTACCTAAGAGCAGGTGTTTGTGGAAATCATCATGGCCTGATACTTACTCCAGTCTGATGCATTTATTGCCTCGGATTTTTTATTTATTTTATGCTGGCCTCCTCCAAGTCTGCTCATGGGAATACTTACAGAGCTCAGAGACAGAGAATGTCTTCTCTGTGGCACTATGACACATTTATTGATAGAATTTCTCCCAGAACCTTAACCTTTGATTCTATTTATTTGTCCTTTGTTCTCCATGATATGTGGAAACACAATAAAATAAGTCTGCCACATCCAAGAGAGGACTGGTTTTATTCATTCCTCTTCAAACCCTACTGACTTTACTTCAATAAGAAAATGCCTCACATAATTCCCAACTTTTGGTATCCATTCATTCCTCCAGATCCATTAGGATTAGAGTCTTATTAGAGAAAAATAGTCTTATGGATCACTGGTGTTTTGGAAACTATTCTGGGAATGCCATATGCCAAGGATTAAAGAATGACAGCAAATGTGAAGGCAGAAGTTAATGTCCCAAATGGTTCTTTGTGAGCAGCTTATCTTTGGTTTATGTAAACTCTATTTTTACTACTACTGCTTTCTGCTCAAAATTGATTTTTTTTTTTTTTTGGTCACCTGAGTGTCTCTTCTTTGTGGGCTTTCGTTTTGGTAAGAAAGTGGTCTTTGAAAAGACTAGCCATAGTATAATTTGTGTTGCCTGATCACAAGCTCAAGGTCACATTGATGAGCAGGTGCTCAACATCTTCTACCATTGACAGGAAAGAGATAGCTTACTAAATACAAATTATGGAAAGAACAAGTAGAGCTAAAGTGACCTGCTACCTCCCAAAGAACACTGCTACTGGCAGAACAAGAGAATAAGGGGAAGTGAAAATTCTAGACACCTCCATCATGTTATCTCATGGTTTCCTATTCTGGACCTCCATACACCTCATCTTATTTAGAGATAATATGTTTGACAGTAGACATTCTCTCAGGTAATATTTCTTATTTGCCTATTTGCCCTTTTGGGGAGACATGAGCCCTTTTGATAACACAATGAGAGAGCCATACTGTCTCCACAGATAAAGAAATACATTGACACATACCCAAAATTTTTCATACCACTTTAGGCAGATCATAGACCTTGAAAACAGGAGCCAAAGATTCAAGCAAACTCTGGAACAACAACTTTGCCTTACAAGAAAATCTGGTTGAAATTAATGAAGTGATGGTATATTTGGAAACCATCATGTAACAACTGTGAATTCACTTTAAAACTGTATATTCTCAAGAGAGCCTATGAATGGAGCTTGTGGGTTTGGAAAATAAACTGTACAAAGTTTACATAAACTTAGGTGGTAGCAGAAGTCACAGATCCCACTATTTATTCCAAGGTGATTTATTCCTCCTTGTCAGGACTTCATACTCAGGCACCCAGTAGTTTTCCATGTTCTCTAGTGTTCACTATGAAATCCTGCTCTCAGATTTTTTATTCTCATTAAGGTGAAAGTAACTGATGAGTTAAATGAGGTCTGAGGCTTGTGGATTTTGAAATGGGGCAGGATCAAAGAATTCACTAAACAGATGGACCTCTTGGGTTTTACTTCCAGATTTCAGACATAAGGCTATTGGGGATGGTTGTGTGACTTTCCAGTGACTCTGAACAGCCCCCCAGGAGCGGTATTTATTCTATTTTTGAGTAAGCCCAGCCTTGCTCACAAATAGTCTCTGTAAATGTCCTGAATCTCACCCTCTTATCCATTCCATTCTGAGTTCCTTCAGCTCTTTTTTTGTGTGTGTTCTGCCTTTACAGTCCAACTCACATAAGAATTCCTAGAGGTGTGAAACCCTGGAAGCAGCCACACTTTTAAATATCATAAGGCTCTGGGCACTGCTGGGGTGACCTATAGGCCTGGCTCAGGAAAAGGCCACCTGTCTGACTCAGCCTAGTCCAAACCAGTCCCAGGAGGTCAGTCCTTCCTTGTCACATTAGTTTGAAGGATCCTCTGTAGAGAAGCAAGTGGCCATTTGGGCATCTGGTGGCTTTTGCACAGAAACTTTCCTGCCTCAATTGCACTGGTTTGCAAGATGAAACAAGATGCACATGAGCATGAAGAGTGGTATCGAGCCACCAAAATATGAGCTACTGAGAGAAGACAGAGAAGGAGAGATCTATATTCTCTAAGTCCACATATTAATTTACAGATTGACTTCCTCTCACTTAATTTTATAAACCAAGAAGATAATGAAATATGTGTGTGTGTATATGTATATGCACGTAAACACAAATATGCATGCACACATACACACTCAAGGCTCAGAACATGACTACATACATTTTGTTTGTTTTTTTCCTTTGTATTTTGCTTTAGGGTTTTTTTTTTTTTTTTTCCCCACCACAACTTAAACACTGGCTACCTTGTCATAAGAGGTTAAACTATTTCAGTTTACCTGTTAGAGATCTGGTGGTGGCACTTTCATAAAGTGGAACTCCTTCTCCTGCATTGTTAAAAGCTTTTAGGGAGATTACGTAATGGGAACTTGACTCTGGAGAAAAAACAGAAAGAAAATAAACATGATGATTTACTTAGTGTACTGAAATATCCAGGGTAAACATTTTCCTGCAATAAAATTTAATATAATCTACTAAGTAAGTTGTTGTTTAAAATGTGTGAGTGTGATTCTGGGAAGCAGGTGGTAGGGGTGACAATACAGTTTTTAATCTTCCTGAATCTTCCCATAATAAGAGACTGATTGACTAGATAGACAACCACAAGCACTTGGACAATTCCAACAAAAGTAGGCAATGAGCTATACTCTCAAACCCCGAAATATAATTGCATGTGGACAAACCACCAACAACCTTAGGACTTGCGTGTTTATCAGCATCTGTGTAGGAGAAATCAGAGAGAGGCATCCAACTTCAAAACAGAAATAGTTCTAAAATACCTATCAGCTAATGCTAGAAAATGCAGCGGGCCAATCTGTGGACAGTAAATATAAGTACACAAAATTAGCCTGCAAAATCTCCTCTCCAGGACAGGACTTACACTGGGGACAAATTGCCAGCAACAGAGTTAAAATTTGAGCAGACAGAAGCAACAGAAATGAAGGGAAGAGAAGGTCCAGATAAAAGTAGAAGAGAGCAAAGTCATGAAAACTTGGAAAGCAAGCTGCCTTACAGTTTTTAGTGTGTATCAGGGTTTGGCCAACTTTTCTTGTAAAGGACCCATATGGTAAATATTTAGCTCTGCAGCCCACATTATCTGTGTCATGTATTCACCTGCATTTGTTTGTTTGTTTACAGCTCTTCAAAAATGCAAAAACCATTCTTAGTTCAATGGGGTTCAAACAAAAATAGGACCTGAGCCAATGTGACCTGCAGGCTAAAGTTTGCTGAACCCTCAGCTCTGGTCTAATGAAAACAACGGGAGAGGGAGCTCTGTGTATTTAGAAAAGCTATTTGAACATCTGGGAACGTAGAGGAACAGGTCATGTGAAAGAAAGCAAGCCCCAAAAATCTGTTGGGGCTAAATTCCTTACAAAATAAACTGAGGAGTATACCATTCCTGTAGACAAGCACACTCCCAAAAAGAGATTGAAAATACGCAAGGAGGGCGCCTGGGTGGCTCAGTTGGTTAAGCGACTGCCTTCGGCTCAGGTCATGATCCTGGAGTCCCGGGATCGAGTCCCGCATCGGGCTCTCTGCTCGGCAGGGAGTGTGCTTCTCCCTCTGACCCTCCCCCTCTCATGCTCTCTCTCTCTCAAATAAATAAATAAATAAAATCTTTAAAAGAAAAGAAAAGAAAATACGCAAGGAAAGTAGATCAAACATTTGAAATTTACTATTTCAAAATGAGCTAAACAACATTAAGAAAATTAAATGCCAGATATGCAAGAGTAACATAAATTAAAATTAGGAAAAAAACTCAGAAATGAGGTGGTATAACTCAAGAAAGACTAAGTAAAAAAAAATATTTTTAAAAATAAAGAGTACCTAGACAAACAAACAAGCACAAGAAAAAACAAAACAAAAAGAAATTAAGAGAGAGTACAAGAGAATTTAGGAGAGAGTGATGAACAGAAGAGAAGGAAGGTCTAACAGACGAGTAATAGTTGTCCTTGAGGAGGAAAACCAAAGAAAGGGAACAGAACAAATAGTAAAAAGTGTAATTTAAGAAATTTTTGCTGAGTTAAAAAAAATCTTTTAGGCATCTGGACAGAAAGAATACATGACTTGAAAGGGGGAAACTTATTTGTTTCAGAGGTACAGGTCTGTGATTCAACAGTCTTACACAATTCACAGCGCTTACCATAGCACATGCCCTCCCCAATGTCTATCAACAAATAATATATGTTAAAAAAAAAAAAAAAAGATAGTAGGAAGGGAAAAATGAAGCGGGGGGAGAATCGGAGGGGGAGATGAACCAGGAGAGACTATGGACTCTGAGAAACACACTGAGGGTTCTAAAGGGGAGGGGGGTGGGGGGATGGGTTAGCTTGGTGATGGGTATTAAAGAGGGCACGTACTGCATGGACCACTGGGTGTTATACGCAAACAATGAATCACGGAACACTACATCAAAAACTAATGATGTAATGTATGGTGATTAATATAACATAATAAAAAAAGAACAATTTTAGGTTGAAAGAAAATATTTGCTATACACACAAAAGTGGTTAATCTTGTTAAGATACAAGTAGTTCTTCAAATTAGTAAGAACATTGCATATAGCCCAAGGAGAATTGATATTCAGGGAAATGAAAAGAAAAGCAACAATAAAATAAAACTTTTGGCCCTTCAGATTGGCAAAAATGTAAGATCGTGTTAATGCCCAGTGTTCATGAGATTACAAGGAAAACAATACTTTCATATACCATTTCTCAAGAGCAGTGATGAGTCTGGAAATTTCTGTAAATTTTGGAAAATAAATCTGGCTATATAACTGAAAAAAAAAAGGGGGAAACTTAAATTATGATCAAACTTTTGGACAGCCACATTTTATGCCAGAAGGAACTGCAGTAATTTATTTGAAATACCCAAGGTAAAAAATGTGATTCAAGGATTTTATAGTTAACAAAAGTTAGCTTAACTATAAAGGGCACACCCAAGCTGTTATCAACATATAAGTAACCAGGGAGTATTACTCCCATGATCCTGAGAACTACTGAACTACTGAGAAATGAGCTCCTAAATGACCAGGGTAGATACCCCAATGGTAAACTGATGAACGACAAATGTTAGGAACTAAGACTAAGTAAGAGTTAAAAGGGGGAGATTTTATTTTGTAATGGCTACATGTTCTGATATTGTAGCTATCCTACAGTCATAAGTCAAAAATAAGGGAGACTAGGGGTAGTGTATGCACAAATCAATGTTTCAATAATTATTGATGGTGATAATATTATTATTGTTATTCTGCAACTAATGTAACATGGGATAAAGCAAATGAATAACCATGAGAAATTATAATTATATAATCTCCTGTGTCCTTGAGAACCAGAAGATTAGTGTGGATGAAAGGACATATTGATGTAAAATAGAAGAGGTATGTAAAGTCTTACATTCCTAAAATTTAATCAGAAAATCAGTTTCAACTCAAAAGGCATTTTATGTCTGTCCTAGTTCCATCCACTGAAGAAGTCTAGAGACATTGTCAATAACAAATACCCCTAAAGCCCAGATAGGGATTTTGAAAAAAAAATTTTTTTTTTTTGCACTGCAAGAAACAAGGGGTTCTTGTAAAACTGGTTGATTCCTGGTCTGAGATAGGACACATAACAATTGAGCTTGAAACATCTTGATGTAACCAGATAGAAAGGAAACAACCAAAGACTAATAGGCTCATGTCAAATGGATTCAGGAATCAAATGAAAAAGGCTCCCACAGACCAAAGATGAAGACAATCTGATATTCAATAAAGGTGAGAGTTGCAATGAATTGAAACCCAACAAATATACATGAATGTATGAATTCATAAAGGTATTTTTAAAAAATAATAAAAGCTGGTCACTTCTGAGGTTGACAGAGAACCAAATTACTATCTTGAAAACCAGCTAAAGAATCAAACATTCATTATGTTTTTCTTAAATAAACTCTACAGTTATGTAACCACACAGCGTGTGAAGGGGAAGCATACACTTATAATATTATTCCAACTAACAAGTGAAAACTCAATGATAGAATTCAAATATTACTATTTTGCAGCCCCAATGAACAAATGGATCTGGGCATTAAGCATTCATGATTGTTAAGATAAAATAGAGAAACCTAGGCATAATGTATCTTCTAAAGAAAGAACACACTCCTAGAGTCTTCCCAAAGGATGGAACCTACTTAGTCTGATTAAACCTATAGATCCAAATGCCATTTTGCAGGAAATAGAGCAAAGAAACAGTTCAAGTCCAACTTACACAATTCATTGAGCTATATATTTGTTGCTTGTAGTTTTCTGTATCTGTCTTTTATTTTACAATTTAAAAAAGTTTTAAAAATGAGTGGATTTATCTCTGACAGTGAGTGCTCTTTGAAAATTGATTAGATGGCTTTTTCTTCATGAGATTTTATGTGACCTAAATATTAGCATTCGAGATATTGACATTCCAAACCACAATGACAGGAGAGCCACAATATAGCAAGAGGAATAAAATGAAATTATGTTTAATGTAGTCAAAGGGCTTCTATTAAGTGAATTGCTTCCCCTACAAGAGGGGATATTTATTTATTAATTTTTGCTATCAACCTAGTTTACTAATAAGAAAGTAATCAGTCAACAAATGTTAAATGCTCTTGGAGCATATGTTAAAGAGGGACCCCTATTGTCAGGTTACAATCATAGTTCTGGGCAGAGAAAACAATGGACAAGGAAAGACTACATAAAATTAAGTAGTACAGTGTGTAATACAACTTGTGAATGCTATGTGAGATTAGAGGTCTGGAAAATTAGTGAGGGATTGGGTCATCTAAGACTTCTTGGCAGATACGGACTTGGTACCAGGGCTTGAAGGTATGGGTAGGATTTAGGGATAGAAGGATGACAGGAAGTAGAAAACAATCTCAGGAAAAAGGTATATGTCAAAAATACAGTTAGATGGCTCAGCAAAAATGCTTCTCTACTAGGAAACATCCTTTATAGCTATTGGAGTGGAGACAAAGCCTGATTTCAAACATATGATTGATCTATACAACTACAATGTAAACATTTGCATTAGAGTCAAGCTCCATAAAATTGCCTGTGGGTCAAATTGCATTTGGTTTCACATAATACACATACAGCATATATTTGCATTTATCTATGTATTTGTTTTTCAAGGGAGTGAGAGAGAGGTCAGCAATTCCAAAACTCCTGTGCTTGGGAGCTAGGGTTTTGATTTTTGTTTGGTTTAGTTTGGTTTTACTTGTTAAATCTGAAGGAGAGAGAAGAGGAGAGAGGAAGAGAGATAGGAAGAGAGAGGGGGGGGGGAGAGATTTAGTCACAGGGTATGAGAGGGTGCTAGACAGTAATTCCTCCAAGTAATTCACCTAAGGAATGGAGCCACCACTCCAAGATGTTATTAACATATGGAAGGCAGTCTTCTAGTCTATCAGCATAGGGAAGGTAAACCACAAATCTGTAACCTCAGGTTCCTATATACACAAATGCATGCAAATCTATACATACTCATGGAAAAATAAATGACGAAGTCTGGGCTTCCTTAGTTAACATGTCAACCATAAGATCAACAGCAACAAATTAGAAACTATACTAAGGAAGTAAGGAGGGTCCAATAAAATAATAAAGCAGGTCTCATTTATGCAAGGTGATTAAATATGATTGTTTTATGCTGACCTCTCCATTTAGAATTCAGATTGAAGACTGTCTGACTTGATCAGAGGCTCTTCACTTCCTGCTCAGAGTTAAGAGCTAAAACTCACAGGTAGCATGGTCTATGAGACATTGAATTCTTGCCTTCACCTCTCTGTCCGCCCCCTCCTAGCTGTCCAGCTTATCTCTCCTTAGAAAACATGCTCTGAAAGCCTCTGCAACATTTGTGCACTATTGGCTTTCTGTCTTTTGGAGTGCATATTGTTTCTCATTTAAGAGAAAAAAAGGTATCTAAACTGGTTCATTGTCATTTTATTAGTTTGAATTTTTATATCAATCTGAATTACAACAACATGCTGCTATCTGGCTCCTGAGCATTATTAATCATTTCTTAATCTCTCCCCCATAGTAAATGTGAGATAAATGTCATTTCAATACTGACGCTTGCTTACAAGTGTCTGATGATCTGAGTAATGACAGCTTCTTCCACTTGATGTCTAGCCATGGTATAGGGTATACTAACAAAGAATCTGGAGTTTTATAATTTCTTAGCTGTTGGATTAATGAATTACACAAACTGCTAAATTCCACAGATCCCAACTATGCTGTGCACATCCTAGGGGAGACCTAGCTTTAATTTAAATAAAACATGGTAATGGCTTAGCCTTGGGAAAGGGAAACAGATTTGCAATGGAGTTGTAACTGGTATAAGAATATCACTCAGAGCTGGCAGTCCCGGAGATGATTTGGTCTGGTCTTCTCTTGTTTTCAGTTGGTAATATAAGGATCAGGTAGTTCATTGACTTTTCTAAAGTAACATAGAGCTACGAAGGAAATAAAAGACCTAGGTCAACTCCACAATCCTTTTTGTCTACCTTTTTTTCCCTTCTTTTTATGAAAAAAAAAAAAATCTTTCCTTTATGTTCTTTATACTCTACCTGCTCATTAACATCTTTTGAGCTTCCTCTGGCCTCTGTACAGTGCTTTTTTCAAATGCACCTGGATCTCCTAAGGAAGCAACAGGAATATTTCATGCCCCCACAAAGCTTGATCCAGTACTGAATCAGCCTGAACAACAATAACAAAAATATTACTCAGTTATTGGCTAATAGTGGACAGTGGGCTATAATGCTTTGATCCTCTTTTGTGTTGTGATATTGGCATCTTGTTTGTGTGTTAAGGGGGAAAGATGCTGGGAGCAACCGAGAATGAGGGTTTTCTCCCCATACAAAAGGAGAGGAGAGTGTCATTTATTGGCTCACCACTAGAGGGCAATGTGAAGCTATTTTCCTGCACATGCTCAGAGCTCTTAAACTTTAAAACCAGTAAATCACAAAAGAATTGCCTGGAATTGCTCCCTCTATAGAAGAATCAAATGAGTTAAACACATTTAATATCATAATGAATTTCAAATGAATTAATCATTAATTATGGTCAGACCCCATTGTTCAGGAATACATTTAATGACAATTATGACAGCAAATTTATTTTTTGGATTTACTGAAATGATGCAGATATATGGCTTGAAAATATATCAGTTGCCTCTGGAAAATAAAGTACAGCAGTATTTTTTCAT
Organism: Mirounga leonina; assembly: GCF_011800145.1. Taxonomy (NCBI): domain Eukaryota; kingdom Metazoa; phylum Chordata; class Mammalia; order Carnivora; family Phocidae; genus Mirounga; species Mirounga leonina. Next base: position 21,056,016 of record NW_023270854.1, read on the forward strand.
TTGAACTCACTGTGATCGAATCACACTGAAATAACTTGGATTTTGGTGGATGTCCATGGGAATTATTTTTAATTATGGATCTTCTGAGTGATTCCACATATTTCAAATTATTGATCCGATGTTCACCACTATTTGGCCAACTTTTCTTACAGAATACATTGAATTGGGATAAAGGAGGCTGAAAAAAGACTTAGCTCTCTGGGCCTCTAAGACACTTCCTGGCCGGTATCTTCTTTGTGACCAGGAAAAAATGCATATTTACTGATTTTAGGGTTTGTAAAGACAAGGGATGGGTAATAGAGAGAATTCTTGGTTCTCCTTCCCCAGAGACTTGGTAGATGTGAGACCCATTATTCTAAGAGCTTTTGTTGAGGCTTTCTTGAAGGTAGTGAGATGAATGGCTCTCTGTGGCGGAGGAAGTGAATCAAAAGACCTGTGGAAGGTTGCTCGGGGTCTAGACCAAGATGCCGTACTTGGTAAAAAAAGAGCCAGCATGAAGAACAACATTATTTTTAATTAATAACTGGTCTGAATTAAATGCCACTGGCAGCCAAATTGACAGCCTGTAGTCCTGTACTCGTTACAGATTATGTACTTTACTCAGTGGCCCCCCTCCATGCCAGGTGCTTGTCAGGGCCCAGTCTCCATGTCCCTGCATCTTTTGCCTTCCCCATTAGCACTGCCAACAAGTCAATTAGAGAAAATTAGAGTAGTAGCTGTTTTCCTAATGCAGAAGCCTGCGCATTGCAGGGAACCAGGACTATGTGCGCACAGAGTCCAGGCCACCGGATGGCGGTCGGATGGTAAACGTTATTGGACACCTCTGACCCCACTGGACCTGAACCATTTAATTAAGTGTAATGGGTGTATAGCAAACAGATCTGATGGCATTGATCTCCTAAAAGGATGAGTAATTCATATTCGAGAAAGATGCAATTTATATAATACATTCAATATTCAATTCTATTTCATTATATATACTTCTTTGCAAATTTAATTAATAGCTAATCTAACTAGCACCCTTAGGAAGGTTTTGTTTTGTTTCATTTTGCTTTTCTTTGTCTAGGAATGCTGTCCAAAGAATGGTCAGATTATTATACGACTTGCTCATTGACCAGTCTTTACAGGTACCAGATACTCAGCTAGCCTGAGTATTTGAATTATGGTATTTTTTTTTTTTTAATCACCAATGTCTATCATTCACTAGGAGAGGAGTCAGGTAAAAATACACTTTATAAGAAATGTTTCAGTGCTTGGCAGATAGAAGATGCTTAACAAATATTTGTTAAATTAATGAATGTATGAGACACAGCAAGGCTATATTATTTAATGAAGTTTAAACAGCAAGCCCCTAATCAATCTGAATGCAGAATTCAGATTTCTTGATCCCAAATTGCACTTTCTGATACCTGTAGGTTCATGAAAAAATAGTCCAATGAGATTGTACAACATTTCCCCTTCTCACTTGCAACGATTCTACATCCATTCATCTGTTTATTCATTTATCAATCATCATTGAGCATCTTCTGTGTGTAAGACATGGTTTTAAGTTTTCTAGGGTATCTAAAGATTAAGGGAAAAAAACCCTTATATGCCTTGATAAGTCTTTTTTCTTTTTCTTTCCAGTTTTATTGAGAAATAATTGACATAGATTATCGTATAAGTTGAAGGCATACCACATGTCGATTTGACATATTGTGAAATGATTACCACAAAAGGTTCAACTAACACCCATCTTCTCATATAGATACAATAAGAAAAGAAAAGAAAAGAAAAAGGGAAAATAAAATCTCCTTGTAACGAGAACTCTTAGGATTTATTTTCTTAACTTTCCTGTATATCCTACAGCAGCATTAGCTCTAGTCATCATGTGGTATGTAACATCCCTAGTACATATTTATCCTATAACTGGACATTTATACCTTTTGACCATCTTCCTCCAATTTCCCCTCCCCTCTTCTTCTGGTGACCACAAGTCTGATCTCTTTTTTATGAGTTTTTTTTTTTTTTTTTAAGGTTCCACATATAAATGAGATCATACAGTATTTGTCTTTGTCAGACTTACTTCAGTTAGCATAATGCCTCAAGGTCCATCCATATTGTTGCAGATGGTAGAATTTCCTCATTTTTTATGGCTGAATAATATGACTATGTGTACACACACACACAAACACACACACACACAATATGTCATGGCTTCTTTATCCACTCATCCATCGATGAACACTTACATTATTTCCATGTCTTGGCTATGGTAAATAATGCTGTTATGAACATAGGGGTGCAGATCTTTTTGAGTTAGTGTTGCATTGCTTTTGGATATATTCCAGAAGTGGGATTGCTAGATCATAGGGTAGTTCTATGTTTAATGTTTTGAGGATCCTCCATACTGTTTTCCATTGTGCCTGCACCAATTTGCATTCCCGCCAACAGTTTCTCTGCATCTCTGCCGGCATTTGTTATCTCTTGTCTTTTCGGTACTGGCCATTTGATGAATCTATTATTGAAGAAGCTGGGTTGGAAGTTTAAAAAAATCAGAGTAAAGTGTCCTAGAATCAGAGAGAGGCTTTGTGGAGAAGATGGGAATTTTGCTGAACCCTTTGGTGAAGAAAGGGTGAGAAGAAAGAGTGGAATAAACAAGCGCAAGCTCGTAGTGGTTGGAGCATCACACACCTAGGATCAAAGCTTGAAGACAGTGACAGCTTCTCCTCCTCCTAATCCTAACATTTATTGGATGTCTCATTAGGCCCTTTCTTAACTAACTCACATCACTTGTTTTATGTAATCCGTACCTTAATCCAGTGTCTGACACCCAGTGAGTACTCAATAAATATTTGTTGAAGGGATGAATAATTATCCCCCTTTTATAAGTACATGAAGAATTTTTAATTCCAAAGTTATTATCCTCCATACTAATTGCTTTTTACTAAATAAGAGGTGGTGAGTGGAAGAACATTTTTTACGCATTTTGAATCGGGACTTTAGGGATATTAAATCCACAGAACTATGCGATGCAGGAAAGATGAAAAAAGAGGTTGAAAGTGTGTATATCTTAGAAGGTATTGTAATTGTCCAGGTAAAAATCATAAGGGCCTGGATTGGAGTGGTCTAGCACAAATGAAGAGCAAAAGATGGGTGTGAATACTATAATTTCTAGATATGCTTGGAGGGACAGTGGGGAAAGGGAAAAATCAAGAATGACTCCTAGATTTTGAGTCTGGTAGTGAGATGAAATTATTGCTGGGACTAGGAAGTCAAGAAGGGAGAGAAAAAATTCTGTTTCTGTCTTATTTGGTATAGAGAGGAAGTGGCATCACAGATAAAACAGACCGGCTATGCTGGGCTTTGGTCCTGTTGTAAGAATCGTATGTACATAGCCTGTGTTATGGTGGACTTTCACTTTAAGCCTTGGGAAAGCAGTGCATATACTTTTCTGGATACTCTCCCAGATAATTGCTTTCCTATTTTTTCCCCACTGAATTAACTAGTTGTCTTGGGGTTTCTAGGCTCAGACTAGAGATTATCTCCTTAGAGTTATTGGCTCTACCGTGGTGAGTGCTACAAAATTTACGCAGTATCTTCCATAACATTTTGGAAAAGCAAGCTCTTTCATGTGTATGGAGCTTTGATTTTAAAAACAATTTTTTAATCAAGTAGCTTAATACCACAAAGTAGATAGGGCAGGGATAATCATTTCCATTTTAGAAACGGAGAGACTGGGGTGCCTGGGTGGCTCAGTCGTTGGGCTTCTGCCTTCGGCTCAGGTCATGATCCCAGGGTTCTGGGATCGAGCCCCGCATTGGGCTCCCTGCTCCGCAGGAAGCCTGCTTCTCCCTCTCCCACTCTCCCTGCTTGTGTTCCCTCTCTCGCTGTGTCTCTGTCAAATAAATTAAAAAAAAAAAAATCTTTAAAAAAAAAAAGAAACGGAGAGACTGAGGTCTCATTGTAATCATTTAAGCCAGAGAAGACACAGGAAGAGCTGAGTGCCTTATATGTGCTCAGGTTTGCTCCTCCACAGTGTCCAGACAAGAAGGTCTGGGGTTTTCTCTGGCCATTCTGCAGGGAAGCCGTTGGTCACCAACTAGAGCAGAATAAACATTCTTTGCAGGCTTCAGTTAATGCAGTTAGTGAGGTGTGCTTTGGCAGAGAGCACTCAGAGTCGGAAAAAATGATAGAGTAAATGCTTAGATTATGAAGCACTACAAACAGCTCACAAATGGGAGGACTTAATGAAATAATTTCTCAACGAAGCTTTACACTAGGAAATTGCCAGAGACAACATAACCAAACATATACAAGTTTTCCTCTTGTGTTCATATTTCTTGAAGAAAAACAAAATGGATGATTAGATAAAAGACAAGGTGTTACTGTTATATGACCACCTAAGGACTTAATTAAAAAAACACCAACACTGTTCATTTAGTTAAGTCAAGGAAGGAAACAAATCATTACTTTGATTTAAAAAGTCAAACTGACTCCCTAGCATAAAGAAAAAATAAAATACATTAAAGTCTTTTGGTTAGGAATTGAAAGAGAAAGCATATCTTTCCCTTTTACAAATGCTTGCCATTCCTTCCTCTCTTCTTACTTCCTTTCTCCTTTTTCTTTACTTCCTGGGCTTCTGACTCTCCTGACTCATTCCTTTGAGTTCCTAGGAGGCGCAAAGGTAACAAAGAAGTAGAAAAGAATAGAAAACAGAAGATGTGAAGAGAAAGAATGATAAGCATATGAATACATAGGTCCTGGGGTAAGAGAGTAGATGCTACCATAATGCCTCGAGTCAGTTTATGGGCACTTGGTACACTGGATACCAACTTTGCCTTCCTTTATCATGCTTATCTTCACAGGAATCCTAAGAGGTGGTTACAGTGATTTGTCCCCACTCCAGAGATGAGAAAGTTCAGTCCTAGTGATGGTCAACAGGACTCATTCAGAAGCAGTGCTTGAATTCAAAGCAAGGTCTGTCCTACTGTCCTTGGGTCATTGCAGGATATAGACTGAATAAGACATCATGGGCAAGAGGCCCCAAATAGTTTGCACTCTCTTTGAAATGGAAAAGTAAAAACAAAGACACAAACGGAAATAATTTGGGGACTTCACCAGGCATGTGTCTGTGTGTGTATGTGTGTGTGTGTGTACATGTATGTGTATCAAAATAGCCTGCTCAATCTGCCAGGTTCTATAGTCACTCAAGTTCCTGCCTTCATCTGGACAATGTCTTTGTTATCTGAACGCTGACCTTTAATTACCCAGTCTGCCGAATAGATGATACTCAAACATTCAAGTGACATGCAGCTTACATGCACTTATGGGAGCATTTAGTCACAACCATTGTTTTCATTTCTCCATGTACTACTGCTTCTGCTTTCTTCATTATCTTCAGACTAAGCCCCATTTAAAATAACACATGAATTACCATAAAACAGCATTGTCCTATGGCACTTTCTTTGATAATGTAGATGTTCCCTACCTAGGCTATCCAGTATGGTAGTTACTAGTCATATTTGGCCTTTGAGCACTTCAAATGTGAGCACAAGACTGAGGAAGTGATTTTTTCCATTTATTTAATTTTGATTGATTTAAGTTTAAAGAGCCATTCGTGGCTATTGCCTTCCAAAGTTGGACAATATACCTATAAGAAGCTCTGTTTACCTTTCTCTCCTGTGGCATTGCCATGGTTACTAGAGGCTTGTGGACAATGTAAAGAGCAGATGGAGTAGATTCACTGTGAGGGTCTCTGCTGCTATTTTTCTCTTAGAATATGAAATAACACTACCTATACATGCTATGATTTTATAGCTTGGTCTGAACTTCAATTTAATAGGTTGCATGCATAAATTACACTTGAATGTAAACACAAAGCATTTGCCTTGTATATGATTCAATACCTTATATACATCTTAATTAATTTCTATGCCCATGGTACTAAGATTGACACAACTGATGAAACTTTCAAGTACTCGTAGTTGTCAGTTCTGTGCTCTAAAACTGGGACTTGTTGCTCGTTTAATTATATACTCAACTCAAGAAAATATGACCAGATGGAAAATAACTCTGTTAATAATGGAAAGGAACATTAAATTAATGATAATTCTAAGGTAACTGTAAAATTGAATTCATTTTTAACCTCATGCTTTAATAAAACATGAAGGAATAAAGTCAGAATAATTAGGTAAGAATAAAGACCTGGTAAAAATGATAGCTACCAGTGATAAATGGCACAAGAAAAAGCTTTAGACCATTTGATCAAAAACAAATATAGCTCCTGACTTAAGTTCCCAAGAAAATCAACTAGCATTTTAATTATCCCCTTAGATTGTCTTGGGATGAGTGGGTAGGAGAGGGAGAGAAAAAAAATTAGACAAAATCAAATGGACTAAAAATGAGCTGAGCCATGCGTCAACTAAATGTCAGCATTAATGGTAATATTCAGTACATATATGGGAAAAGTAAAAAATGCTATCAATATCAGGAAGCCACTGAAGTATAAAACAAAATAGACTCTTTGGTCCCAGCAAAATATATTGAATTATAATATTACCGATGCAGATTTGGATCATAATTGACAGATTTGTATATGATTGCTTTAAATGGACCTCGATTGTAATACAGCCGAATGAATGGAAAAATCTGCTGAAAGATTGTAGGCAAAGGGAAATAGTGAATCGCAACCTAGCCAGTTGCAGGGAGACAAGCATGTGGGTAAGCTTGGCCTGTCTTTGGCATCCTGCTTAATGAGAGAGACCCAGGAAGAGGTTAACTAGCTAGAGGAGAACATTTAGATATGCAAACTCTAAAGGGGCTACCAACCTAGATCCCTGCTGGGTATGACCTTACTGAATTCACAGGGTCCCTGGCTTTCATGGAGAACCACTGAGCTCTCAGAGTTAAGGGTTAAAAGGACAGAGTTCTTCTTTCCAGATCAGATTTTACCCTAAAAGTGTGAAAACTCAGTGAGAATTCAGAGTGGTAAGGCCATGGCCCTGGGATTAAGCACACCTGAGTTTAAAATGAGTTTGACTATTTAGAAGATATATACATATTCTTGTCCAATTTTCTAAGCTCCATCTTTGTTTTTTTTTTTTTTTAAATCTGTAAGTGTAAACTGTATTCTCTTTATTTAAGATATGTATTATTGACACTGTTTTAAAATTGGTAGTCACTGGGTCAACATTCAATCAATGGTATTTGTTTTATTATTATGACCTATATCGAATGCTGCCTCTTATAACTGTATATTATACATTTAATTAAAATTTTGCTCACTTTTTTTTAGGGTCCAAACTTTCTCTTTGATGCCTATTCTCTCTCTTAAAGTCCTGCAAGAACCATCACTCTGGTGTATCTGTGAGCAAAAGCATTATTTCACCACTTCCATGCCTATGCAAAAACAATGAGGATGAACACTCATATGACTGTAGATTACAAAAAGAAACACAATCACGCTTCCAGGACTGGTCACTTTTTCTCCTCTGACACTCATCAGCCCCATTTCCTTTGAAAATCATGGACTAGGATTATATTTCAGACCAGATGACCTAACCCTGGGGTGATTTATAAGGCAAGAGATGTCTCTGGAGTTTGCTACTGGCTATTTGAATATATCATTTACAGGTGAAACAGAACTTAAAACAAGCTCAAAGTACAAGAATAATCTCACCATCTTTAGACTTTTTTTATTCACCTGAAATATTGGTTTATAATTTATTGTTCATCTTACTTATAAGATTTTGCCTTGAATGAAGAATGAAGAAATGAAGAAATTTCGCCTTGAATGAAGAAATTCAAAAGAATGTGCTCTGCTTTCTAAAAGCCTTTTCCAACAGAGATTTCTAAAAGACACTGTCAACAGCAATATCAACGAGAAAGTGTTTAAAATCTTAAGGAATCAACTCAGAGAAGCACTCACTTGTTTCTATAAATTTTATTCTGTGGACTAAACATAATATGCTCACTGTGTGCTCCTATCCATGCTACAAGGCTGCTGAACGGAATACTCTCATTTTTATGTTATATTTATTTCAACCCATTACATTTAGAAGTTTTAATGCATTGTGGAAAAGGCAAAGATCAAATTTTAAAATATTATAAAAATGTAATAAGGGGTTCAGATTTCAAGAGAATGCTCTAATTATTTTGTTGTTCGTGAATTTTACTTTACTGGGCATTACTTGAAATAGGAGGGTTATCAACAAAGACTAAGATTTTTTTCCCTTGTGATTGTAAGCAATTTTTCCTGCACTATAATTATTATAAGATAATTTTATCAAAGATGAAATAATAAAGTTGAGAAGCATAATTAGAGAGAGATATTCAATAGCACAGTAGTAGTTTCAAAGACGAATCAAGAAATATTTTTAAAAATATTTTTTTCAGTGATGAATGTTAACATTCATCATTGATGTCCTTTCTAAGATTCAAGATGATGAATACAGTATAAACTGTATTTGTATATATGCAAATTCATTGTGTTAGGGTACAGATCAAGCTGTTATAATTAAGAAAGACCAAAATATAGCATCTTAAGTAAAGCAGAAGTAACAGTCTAGAAGTGAGCAGAGCAGTGCTGGTCCTGTAGCTTGGCCACTTTCTGTGACTTCCATCTCTAGTTTCTGGTCATCACCCAGCTAGCAAGAAAAAGAAAGGGGTCTAAGTGCTCACATGTGTTCATGCATTCTATGAGGGGACAAAGCCTGAGCATGGCACTGTCACATTTACTTTTCTACACTGGCCAGAACATAGTCATGCAGCCACCCACACCTGTAAAGAAGGTCACACATGAAACTTGCCTTTGGCTAGGTGACTAATGTTGCTAAAATCAGGTAGATGGGTCTACTACTAAAGTCGTTGCCTTCGGATGAAATTAGAGACAATCCATGGAGAGTTCTTTCCAAAAGAGAATGAGAAAATTACCAGGGTGATTCAGAACAGTGATAATTATTTATACACACTTTCTCCTTTAATGCACACATCATCCTTAAGAAATGAACATCCTTATTCATTTGAAGACAGGACCCATTTTTCTCTATTTTTATACCCTCAGTGCCTACCGAAGTTTCTGGCATGTGGTAAGCACTTAAAAACTATTTGTTGAATGAAAAATTAATGGCTAAATGAAGAAATTTAAACGTAAAAATTGATCCTCAAAAAGATTAAACATCTTTGCCAAGGTCAAACAGCTTATATCTGGTAGAGTCAGGAATCAACCCAAATATATTTGAAGTTTCTCTCCTAAGCAATTCTCCTGTAAAAAAGTTCCTGTGATAAAACAAGCCATCTGCTTGAGAGAAGCTCTTCCTCCGTAAACTGAAATATAAAATCTGTAATGACTACAGCTTTGTCAGCAAAGGATTTGTTGTATTTCTTTTGTGGAATATGAAAGATACTCATGTTGGTCTCATAAATTTCCTAAGCAATCACCCAGTGTTCTCTCAGCCTTTTTGATGTCAGGGAAGTCTGTGGTTGACTGATTTTCAAATGAATAATTCTAACAAGTAGGCTCATTTCTGATGTGCTGCATTTTTGCTTATGATTATAAATAGTAAGGTTAACACCTGATTAATGGCTGTTTTAACAAATGCTCAATACTAGAACACTCACATATTCCTGGTCTCATCCTTTACCCATCAACTACAATGATTCCTGAACTGATCCCTTCAAAAACCATTAAATCTGGTAATGGACTAACTGGGCTCCCATCCATGGTTTTAAGTATTAATGCTCACTCAGGAAAGTTTGCTGCCTTTTCTTTATCCTTGAAGGTAGAATTCAGAGAGAGTGTGTTGAATATTTAGCATAAGACAAAATTTCCAACAGGGTGAGAAACATCATGGTGAGGATGTATGTGTGTGTGTGTGTATACTCATATAAGGAGAGCTGCATAAGTGTTTAAAAACAATCTTTAACATTTACAAATTTGAAAGTTATGAAACAATGTATGTGCAAAAGAAGTTGGTAAATGTGAAATCTGGAAAAATAGAGATGTCATGACATTATTTGCACGTATATTAAAAAGAGAGAGTAAAAGACAATTTGAACAAATATAAAAATATTTCCCCCCAAATTATTTTTACTTTATTTATGTGGAAATGTTTCATAAAAGTTGGGATTTTTGAATTCTCCAAGTTACTTTGCATTTTGTAATATGGCAGATATAGTCGGGAAAACCCTTACTGTTTGTGATGGTTAATATTCTGGGTCAACTTGACTGGTCACAAGGTGCTCAGATTAAACATCATTTCTGAATGTGTGTGTGTTTGTGTGTGTTTTCCAATGATACTAGCACTTGAATTGTTGGACTGAGTAAAGCATATTATTCTCTGCAATGTATGTGGGCATTATCCAATCCACCGAAGGCCTGAGTAGAGCAAATGTAGAGGAAAGAGGAATTCATCCTCCTTCTTTTTCCTGCCTCACTAGTTGAGCTTTGACATTTCAGCTTATCTTTTCTTACCATTGGACTAGGATTTACAGCATTGGCTGCCCTAGTTCTCAGGCCTTTGAACTTGGACTGAATTCTATCACTAGCCTGCCAAACTTCCCTAGCTTACGTGCATGAATGTGTGTAGGTGTGTGTACGTGCATACCTTATATATTATATATATATATCCTATTGATTCCATTTCTCTAAAAAGCCCTGACTAATAGAGTGTTCTCCTTCTGTCCATTCTCCACTTTTTCCTCAGAAAATCCATGAACTTGTGCTGTGTCAATGTTTTGGCAAAATAAAGATTACATTTCCCAGTCAAACTTGTAGCTATGTTCTCATGAGAATATAGGGATAATTTTTCTTTAAATATGAAAAAAGAAAAAGAAAAAAAGACACTTTATAAAAATATATGTTAAGTGGTTTTATATACTTCTTTAATCTTCAAATAACCTCAAGAAACTTGCATTTGTTTTTATTTGGCATGTGGAAATTGAGGCTTAGAAAAACTCTGTTACTTGTCAATGTTCTTCCAGATAATAAAAAAAAAAAAAAGCCAGATTCTAAATTAAGTCTTTGATTCCAAGTTTAGTGTTCCTTCTATTCAGCCATAATAGGCAATATTGCTTCTCTCTTTGGCACTTGATATATGTTGATAGAATTGCTGATTTACAGCATTAAATTCTAAACACACTAATGCTCCAGTAACTCTAATTAGCTGAATAGACTTATTCAAGTAATTTTATTTTGCTATTATTATAATGTTAATGATCTTGAACAATTTATTTATTATGATTTTTGTACCTCTAAATGTATCTTGCTGATAATAACCAATTCTTGTCTGTTCATTGACTCTTAGGGAACCACGCAAAGCACTGGGGGCCCATACTTCCATATGAGGAAACTTGTTTTTAGAGAAAACAAATTGTTCTACTTACAATTTACTGTGTAAGCCATTATTATTCAATTCAAAATATATTTTAAATAGAATACAAATTATATATATTCTCTCCATATTACCCTAGAACTTCAGTTGGATTGGCTCCATTTGCTAGGTATTTTTCAAAGCTGTACTTGACTTGTGGAAGATACTTCACCTGATGTAATATGGTTGAGTGGTTAAGAAATGCTTTGAGTTAAGCAGTTTGAGTCCTAGTTCTGTCACTTATGTACTAAGGGATGTGGTGCAAGTCATTTAAGCTTTCTTTGCCTCAGTTTAACTTTACCTAATTGGAGTTAACCCATCTGTAAGGTGGCATCAGTCAAAGCACCCTTCTCCTGGGATTACTGTGAAGATCCAGTGAGACAGGGAAATAAAATATAGAGATCTTGGCAGATACTAGTGTTCAATAAATGCTATTCTTTGCCATTTTTATGGGCTGTTGCAAGCCTTCTAGTATTTCTAAGGCACATACTAAGGGAGGTTCCTAAGGGTTTAATATACAGCAGCATAAACAATATGTTTGTTTTATTGAACATTATTAGTATCAGTTCCCCCCTTATTTTATCTTCAAGGTCTATTAATAAAATATAGTTTACAGAAAATAGAAGTATAGTCTTCACATAAAAAAAGTTTCAAATGTTTACAGGCATAGCCTATTCAGAAAAGAGAAAAGAAAAAAGTCTTAAACCAAATTTGGTTCCTGAAGACACATGAGACTTGTTTCAAAAATAACCTTATCCTCTACCACCCTGATGGGACCTGTTTTCTCCTCCCACACTTGTTCTTGTGAAGGCCTGGAGTGCTTGTTATGCTCACTTGACAGATTGAGGAAACCAGGACACAAAGTCTAAGTAATTTGACCAACAACAGACAAATCACTGTGATGCACGCATTGGAATTTTGGAACTTAGAAACACTTCCACTGCCATTCAGACAAGGAAAGCACCAAGAGGGAAAATGGGCTTTTTCACGCTGGCATTGTCAAGAGATGGAATCTCATACTACTTGTTACCAAAAATTCTTTAAATATATTCCATTTGACAATACATGTGTCCATGCTTTTGGTTTCTGTATGTCATCAAACACATATCCCACAGTTGTGGTCCAAATGATAGTCTCCAAAATTTCACAGCAAGTTCAAAGAATAAAAGATGGTATGGCACTAATATAAGAGACCTGAGAAAAATAGAGAGTAACAATTAAAAATGGAATTATTGGTGGAGCGGAGCAAGATGGCAGAGGAGTAGGAGACCTGGATTTCGTCTGGTCTCAGGAATTCAGCTGGATAGGGATCAAACAATTCTGAACACCTACAAACTCAACAGGAGATCAAAGAAAAGAATAGCAACAACTCTCTGAACAGAAAAGTGACCACTTTCTGGAAGGTAGGACGTGCAGAGAAGTGAATCCGAAGCAATATTCGGGAGGATAGATGGCGGGGGGGGGGGCTTCCCTCGGCTGCTTCTGGCAAGTAGAAGAGCAGCGGAGCACAAAATCGGAACTTTTAGAAGTCGGCTCCACTGAGGGACATCGCTCCAGTGGCTAAGTGGGGGGTGGAAACCTCGTGCAACAGTGTGGTCTCAGGACCCTCGGGGGTCACAGAAAGACCGGGGGTGGCTGAGTGCAGCAGAGCTCCCAGGTATTGGAGTGGGGAAGCCGGCTACAGAGATGGAGATGGAGCCGGGGGGCAGGCTCTCAGCTCGGGGTTGCCATAAACTGTGATCCCTGGCACAGTTGGGCCACTGCTCCTCCAGCAGGGACCCAACAAGCAGCAGATCTGGGGAGACTCCCCTTCCTCCCCTGGGAGGAGTGGCGTGGGAGTGCACTGCAGGGATCTGCTGGGTTTGGAGACTCCAAACGGGGTCATGCGCCAGAGATAGAAATGCGCGGTCACAGGCCGGGTGAGCACGGAGTGCAGCCGGCGACCGGGGAGACAGGAGTGATTGACTGCTTTTCTCTGGGGGCTCACTGAGGAGCAGGCCCCGAGTTCTTGGCTCCTCCAGGGTGGAGATTAGGAGGCCACAATTTTCACTCTCCTCCTCCAAAGTGGTACTGAAGGCTTGCAGGGAACAAAAGCTTCCGAGAGCAAAGCCGAGCAGATTACTTAGCCCAACCCGGCAAGAGCGGGGCAATTCCGCCTCCAGCAAAGACATTTGGGAACCACAGCAACAGGCCCCTCCCACAGAAGATCAGCAAGAACAGCCAGCCAAGGCCAAGTTTACTGATCAATGAGAAGGGCAGAACTCCAGTGCTAGGGGAATACTGCACATAGAATCCATGGCTTTTTCCCCATTATTCTTTAGTCCTTCAAAGTTAATTTTTTTAACTTAAAAAAAAAATTTTCTTTTTCCCTTTTTGAACCAACATCTTATCAATCCCTTTTTTAAAAAAACATTTTTATTTTTCATTTTTAGAGTCATATTCTATCCCTTCATAGTAGTTACCCTTATTTTTGGCATATATATATAAGTTGTTCTCTCTTTAAAATGTTGAGATACAGTTTCTTCTAACACATCAAAATAAACCCTAAATCCCTAGAGTATGGCTTTGTTCTAGTCTCCTGCCTGATCACATTCTCTCCCTTTTTTTTCTTAAATCCTCTTCTTTCTTTTTTCAAACAACTTCTTATCAATTCCTTTTATAAAATTTTTTATAATTTTCATCTTTACAGTCATATTCCATCCCTTCCTCATATCAACCCTTATTTTTGTACATATATAAGTTTTTTTTTCTTTAAAATTTTGGGAGGTACTTTCTTCTAACAGACCAAAATATATCCAAAATCTAGTGTGTGGCACTGATCTATGCACCAGCCTGATCATGTTTGATCATATTCTGTTTTTTTGTTTTGTTTTGTTCTGTTTTTGTTTCTTTTTATCTTTATCTTTTTCTTTTTTTTTTTCTTTTACTTTTTTCTTTCTTTCCCTTTCTTTTCCTCTGGCTTCAGGTCTTTACTGATTTTTTTAAAGTATATTTTCTGGGGACGTTGTTACCCTGTTAGCATTTTGTTCTCTCATTCATCTATTCTCCTCTGGACAAAATGACAATATGGAAAGAAATCACCTCAACGAAAAGAACAAGAGGTAGTACCGACTGCCAGGGACCTACTCAATACGGATATTAGTAAGATGTCGGAACTAGAGTTCAGAATCATGACTTTAAAGATACTAGCAGGGCTTGAAAAAAGCATGGAAGATATTAGAGAAACCCTTTCTGGAGAAATAAAAGAACTAAAATCTAACCAAGTCAAAATCAAAAAGGCTATTAATGAAGTGCAATAAAAAATGGGGGCACTAGCTGCTAGGATAAATGAGGCAGAAGAGAGAATCAGTGATATAGAAGACATAATGATGGAAAATAAAGAAGCTGAGAAAAAGAGAGATAAACAACTACTGGATCACAAGGGGAGAATTCGAGAGATAAGCAGTACCATAAGACGAAACAATATTAGAATAATTGGGATCCCAGAAGAAGAAGAAAGAGAGAGAGGGGCAGAAGGTATAATGGAGCAAATTATAGCAGAGAACTTCCCTAATTTGGGGAAGGGAACAGACATCAAAATCCAGGAGGCACAGAGAACCCCCCCTCAAAATCAGTAAAAATAGGTCAACACCCTGACATCTAATAGTAAAACTTAAGAGTCTCAGAGACAAAGAGAAAATCCTGAAAGCAGCTCGGGAGAAGAGATCTGTAACCTACAATGGTAGAAACATGAGATTGGCAACAGACCTATCCACAGAGACCTGGCAGGCCAGAAAGGACTGGCAGGATATATTCAGAGCACTAAACGAGAAAAATATGAAGCCAAGAATACTATACCCAGCCAGGCTGTCATTGAAAATTGAAGGAGATATAAAAAGCTTTCAGCACAAACAAAAACTAAAGGAATTTGCAAACATGAAATCAGCCCTATAAGAAATATTGAAAGGGGTCCTCTAAGCAAAGAGAGAGCCTAAAAGCAACATAGACCAGAAAGGAACACAGACAATATACGGTAACAGTCACCTTACAGGCAATACAATGGCACTAAATTCAGATCTTTCAATAGTTACCCTGAATGTAAATGGGCTCAATGCCCCAATCAAAAGACACAGGCTATCAGATTGGATAAAAAAACAAGACCCGTTGATATGCTCTCTGCAAGAGACTCATTTTAGACCAAAAGACACCTCGAGATTGAAAGTGAGGGGGTGGAAAACCATTTACCATGCTAATGGACACCAAAAGAAAGCTGGGGTGGCAATATTATATCAGACAAATTAGATTTTAAACCAAAGACTGTAGTAAGAGATGAGGAAGGACACTATATCCTACTTAAAGGGTCTATCCAACAAGAAGATCTAACAGTTGTAAATATCTATGCCCCTAACATGGGAGCAGCCACTTATATAAGCCAATTAATAACAAAAGCAAAGAAATACATTGACAACAATACAATAATAGTGGGGGACATTAACACCCCCCTCACAGAAATGGACAGATCATCTAAGCAAAACATCAACAAGGAAATAAAGACTTTAAATGACACATTGGACCAAATGGACTTCACAGACATATTCAGAACATTCCATCCCAAAGCAACAGAATACACATTCTTCTCTAGTGTCCATGGAACATTCTCCAGAATAGATCGCATCCTAGGTCACAAATCAGGTCTCAACCGGTACCAAAAGATTGGGATCATTCCATGCCTATTTTCACACCACAATGCTTTGAAACTAGAACTCAATCACAAGAGGAAAGTTGGAAAGAACTCAAATACATGGAGGCTAAAGAGCATCCTACTAAAGAATGAATGGGTCTACCAGGTAATTAAAGAGAATTAAAAAAATTCATGCACACCAATGAAAATGAAAACACAACTGTTCAAAATCTTTGGGATGCAGCAAAGGCAGTCCTAAGAGGAAAGTATATAGCAATACAAGCCTTTCTCAAGGAACAAGAAAGGTCTCAAATACACAACCTAACCCTACACTTAAAGGAGCTAGAGAAAAAACAGCAAATAAAGCCTAAACCCAGCAGGAGAAGAGAAATACTAAATATCAGAGCAGAAATTAATGAAATAGAAACCAAAAGAACAGTAGAACAGATCAATGAAACTAGGAGCTGGTTCTTTGAAAGCATTAAAAAGACTGAAAAACCCCTGGACAGACTTACCAAAAAGAAAAGAGAAAGGACCCAAATAAATAAAATCATGAATGAAAGAAGAGAGATCACAACTAACACCAAAGAAATACAAACAATTATAAGAACATATTATGAGCGTCTATATGCCAGCAAATTAGATAATCTGGAAGAAATTGATGCATTCCTAGAGATGTATAAACTATCAAAACTGAAACAGGAAGAAACAGAAAATCTGAACAGACCTATAACCACTAAGGAAATTGAAGCAGTCATCAAAAATCTCCCAACAAACAAAAGCCCAGGGCCAGATGGCTTCCCAGGGGAATTCTACCAAACATTTAAAGAAGAATTAATA
Organism: Mirounga leonina; assembly: GCF_011800145.1. Lineage (NCBI taxonomy): Eukaryota > Metazoa > Chordata > Mammalia > Carnivora > Phocidae > Mirounga > Mirounga leonina. The sequence continues at coordinate 21,072,867 of NW_023270854.1, forward strand.
CCTATTCTTCTGGAACTATTCCAAAAAATAGAAATGGAAGGAAAACTTCCAAACTCGTTTTATGAGTCCACCATTACCTTGATCCCCAAACCAGACAAAGACCCTATCAAAATGGAGAATTACAGAGCAATATCCTTGATGAACATGGATGCAAAAATTCTCACCAAGATACTAGCCAATAGGATCCAACAGTCCATTAAAATGATTATTCACCATGACCAAGTGGGATTTATCCCTAGGCTGCAAGATTGGTTCAACATCTGCAAATCAATCAATGTGATACATTAATCAAAGAAAGAACAAGAACCATATGGTCCTCTCAATAGATGTAGAAAAAGCATTTGACAAAGTACAGCATCCTTTCTTGATCAAAACTCTTCAGAGTATAGGCATAGAGGGTACATACCTCAATATCATAAAAGCCATCTATGAAGAACCCACAGCAAATATCATTCTCAATGGGGAAAAACTGAGAGCTTTCCCCCTAAGGTCAGGAACACGGCCGGGATGTCCACTATCACCACTGCTATTAAACATAGTACTAGAAGTCCTAGCCTCAGCAATCAGACAACAAAAAGAAATAAAAGGCATCCGAATCAGCAAAGAAGTCAAACTCTCACTCTTTGTAGATGATATGATACTTTATGTGGAAAACCCAAAAGACTCCACCCCAAAACTGCTAGAACTCATACAGGAATTCAGTAAAGTGGCAGGATATAAAATCAAAGTACAGAAATCAGTTGCATTCCTATATACCAACAAGACAGAAGAAAGAGAAATTAAGGAGTCGATCCCATTTACAATTGCACCCAAAACCGTAAGACACCTAGGAATAAATCTAACCAAAGAGGCAAGGATCTGTACTCAGAAAACTATAGAATACTCATGAAAGAAATTGAGGAAGATACAAAAAAATGGAAAAACGTTCCATGCTCATGGATTGGAAGAACAAATATGGTGAAGATGTCAAGGCTACCTAGAGCAATCTACACATTCAATGCAATCCCCATCAAAATACCATCCACTTTTTTTAAAGAAATGGAACAAATAATCCTAAAATTTGTATGGAACCAGAAAAGACCCCAAATAGCCAGAGGAATGTTGAAAAAGAAAAGCAAAGCTGGTGGCATCACAATTCCGGACTTCCAGCTCTATTACAAAGCTGTCATCATCAAGACAGTATGGTATTGGCACAAAAACAGACACATAGATCAATGGAACAGAATAGAGAGCCCAGAAATGGACCCTCAACTCTATGGTCAACTCATCTTTGACAAAGCAGAAAAGAATGTCCAATGGAAAAAGACCGTCTCTTCAACAAAGGGTGTTGGGAAAATTGGATAGCCACATGCAGAAGAATGAAACCGGACCATTTCCTTACACCACACACAAAAATAGACTCCAAATGGTTGAAAGACCTCAATGTGAGACAGGAGTCCATCAAAATCCTAAAGGAGAAAACAGGCAGCAACCTCTCTGACCTCAGCCACAGCAACTTCTTCCTAGAAACATCACCAAAGGCAATGGAAGCAAGGGCAAAAATGAACTATTGGGACTTCATCAAGATAAAAAGCTTTTGCACAGCAAAGGAAACAGTCAACAAAACCAAAAGACAACTGACAGAATAGGAGAAGATATTTGCAAATGACATATCAGATAAATGGCTAGTATCCAAAATCTATAAAGAACTCATCAAACTCAACACCCAAAGAACAAAGAATCGGATCAAGAAATGGGCAGAAGACATGAACAGACATTTTTCCAAAGAAGACATCCAAATGGCCAACAGACACATGAAAAAGTGCTCAATATCACTCAGCATCAGGGAAATCCAAATCAAAACCTCAATGAGATACCACCTCACACCAGTCAGAATGGCTAAAATTAATAAGTCAGGAAACGACAGATGTTGGCAGGGATGCGGAGAAAGGGGAACCCTCCTACACTGTTGGTGGGAATGCAAGCTGGTGCAGCCACTCTGGAAAACAGTATGGAGGTTCCTCAAAAAGTTGAAAATAGAGCTACCATATGATCCAGCAATTGCAGTACTGGGTATTTACCCCAAAGATACAAATGTAGGGACCCGAAGGGTACGTGCACCCCGATGTTTATAGCAGCAATGTCCACAATAGCCAGATTGTGGAAAGAGCCAAGATGTCCATCAACAGATGAATGGATAAAGAAGAAGTGGTATATATATACAATGGAATATTATGCAGCCATCAAAAGGAATGAGATCTTGCCATTTGCAACGACATGGATGGAACTGGAGGGTGTTATGCTGAGCGAAATAAGTCAAACAGAGAAAGACATGTATCATATGACCTCACTGATATGAGGAATTCTTAATCTCAGGAAACAAACTGAGGGTTGCTGGAGTAGGGGGTGGGGTGGGAGGTATGCGGTGGCTGGGTGATAGACATTAGGGAGGGTATGTGCTATGGTGAGTGCTGTGAATTGTGCAAGACTGTTGAATCACAGATCTGTACCTCTGAAACAAATAATGCAATATATGTTAAGAAAAAAAAAAAGAAGAAGATAGCAGAAGGGGAAGAATGAGGGGGGGAAATCGGAGGGGGAGACGAACCATGAGAGACGATGGACTCTGAAAAACAAACTGAGTGTTCTAGAGGGGAGGGTAGTGGGAAGATGGGTTAGCCTGGTGATGGGTATTAAAGAGGGCATGTTCTGCATGGAGCACTGGGTGTTATGCACAAACAATGAATCATGGAACACTACATCAAAAACTAATGATGTAATGTATGGTGATTAACATAACAATAAAAAATTTAAGAAAAGGATGGAATTATTACTCACAATTTTGAGATAACATTGTAGTAAAGGACATTGATAGGATTGAGGTCAATCATAAGAAGAAAATCATCACTTTCCTGCCCATTCCTACAACCTCTCTATAAATAAATACGGTTTTGTCCAGTAATTTTATAGCGTTCTCTGATTTCTGCTCAGAAACGATTAATTGATGTGTAAGTCTTGTGAATTAGATTACCACAAAGATAAACCATTTACTTTTATTCTGGTGGGAATAATTCCTGGCTTTGTTTTTATTTATTTATTTAGAAATAATTTGATTTCTTTGCTGTAAATATGCTCTGCTCTTAGCTAGGAAAAAAAAAAAAACAACACAAAACAAAACCAAAACTGAAACAAACAAAACTCTCTATTCAGTAGTCATTGTATGCCATCCACGTGTCTTTTCTGTCTCTTCCTGAAAAACAAAGATCTTGCCACATCACAGAGAAGGTAGACAGGGATGAATGCAAGGTCCGTATTCAGTTTCCAATTTGCTTCCAGACATTAGCATAAGAGGTGCGGCTGACTAGCCAGAAGAACATAATTCCATTGGATAATTGAGGTAATATTCCCTTGACTACAAAGTGAGAACCATCCATTTTATGCATCTAATGCCACCACGAAGAATCTTCACACATCATTTCCTGCTACTCTAATGCTTTCTTTTGCTGATAACCATCCCTTTTGTGTTGAGTTCTTAACTTTTCATCATTATTATTGTTTATTTTAATACTGGTCATACTGCTTTAGAAAGTAGATAGGACCTGATTCAAAAATTTTTAAAAAATAGGAGGTTAAGTAAAAGCAATGAAAATGGAGAGTTACCTTTTTTTATTGTTTTCTTAGGGCTGCTGTAACAATTTATACAAACTTGGTGACTTAAGTTTAGAAATCTATTCTCTCACAGTTCTGAGGGCTAGATGTCCAGAACACATTTGTAGACGGGGTCTGTATGTAGGGCCACATGCCCTGGAGGCTCAAGGGAAAATGCTTCCTTGCTTTTTCCAGCTTCTGGGGGCTGCCAGCATTCCTCCTGGCCCCATTGTCCCAATCTCTGCTTCTTTCTTCATATGACCTTTTCTTCTCTTAGTGCCGCTCCTCTCTGCGTCTCTTATAAGAACATGTCCTTGAACTTAGGGCCCTCCTAATAATCCAGGAGAATCTTATCCAGAAATCCTTAACTTAATTACATCTGCAAAAACTCCTTTTCCAAAGGTTGAAAATGCCCTTTTTCTTATTTACAGGTTCTGGGGGTTAGGAGGTGGACATATTTTTGGTGGGGTTCCTATTCAAACCAGTATACCTTATATAGATGCATAGCTAAGAAATCAGTAACTTCTAAAATGTCACTTATCTGCTAATTGTTAAGAAAGCTATGTTGACATTCACTTAAATGCTTCTAGAAAAAAATGACCCTTGGCTCATAACACCATGACTTCTCAGAAATACTCTAGGCTACCAGCACAAATATGTAATCCCTACTAATGAAAGAAGTGGTTTACACAAGATATTTACAGGGGTGAAAACCTTGTCGTAGTAAAGCCTCTGCTTTACTTACTGTTTACATAAACATACAATAGAGCAGTAGAAATACAACGCAACTTGCTATGTTTTCTTTTAATGATTTATTATTTCTGAACTATATGGCCATTTTCTTTATCTCCTTATTCTAAGGAGATAGTAAAATGCTTAGTTCAGGGAACAAGCCATTCTTGCTGAATGAGTAGAATTTAAGATAATATATATTTCCAAGTATGATTAAAAAGTTTTTCTAAAATTTGGGCTGTGTATAACCAATGGCGCCGCCCAAATGACATTGTTAATTAAATAAAATATGAAAGTAATTTGCATATTGGATATTTATCTGATTACTTGATTAACTGATTAATATGTTTCAGGGTAAATATTGCTAGAAATAATAGATTCTTTCCTATTACTATCCTTAATTTGTTAATTTATCTGTACTAGTCTCATGACTATGACTATATGTCTTATCCTTCATGTTTGCCCAATGGAATACTGATCCTTAAAACACATGCACCCAGACCCAGACATGCAGAATATCTGAAAAACATAAACATCTTTAGATGCATTATTGAATGAAAGGATTTGCCACTTTTAAAATATGGATTTCTTTAAATTCTTAACTATATAAACCTTAATTATCTAAATCTCAACTATCTGTCCCATATCCTGCCTCCCCCTACCATCACTCTCAAAATAATTAAGGGCCCAGACACAGTCCTGAGAAAGATGACAAGATTTATATCATCACTAGCCCCTTGGATACAGGGAGGAAGCCAGGATATAATGTGAAGATGACAGGAAGTCAGGTGTCACTCAATTGTGTATTGAATCAGGTCTCTCCAAAGTAAGGGTGGCAGAAATTAGACTCTGAATGTCTTCATAAGCATGTCAAGTGCTCCACCTTGAGAATTTTGGATATTGAGCAGAGCATTTAAAGAGAATGACCAATGTGTAGGGCACACCTGCCCAGCTAGCTAAGATTAATTCACTAGACGTACACCGCATTTGCTTTCTTTTGACTTAGTAGCCTTGTACATACCACACGGTATCTTCTCCCATGAGAATGAATCCTATCCATCCTTTAAATCAAAATTCTCAAGCCAGTATTGCTACCAAAACTCTTCTAACAACCTCATATCTAAGTAACTTCCAACCTACCAATGCAATTACCATCCTTGTATAAAACTTTGACCTCACTTATACTTTTTAAGAAATTCTGTTCTGCTTATCATACAAGACTTTGGGAGCCTAGAATACTTCAGAGAATATGCCTTACACTTACTAGTAACCTTCACTATCCTCAACATGGTGTCTTAATGCTTAGCAGTCACTCAATTAATAATTATATGCACTAACTTTGGTGACAAATGATAAACTATTTGGTCTTTTAACACACTATCTACCACAAGAGAGATGTATTTTTTTTCTAATTAGATAACTGCCTGCACTATGGAAAATTCATCCATTTAGTGTTTTGATTAATGTGAACTAAATGGTCAACGTATGAAAATGAAATTATAATTTAGACAATATGCATTATGTTATACTGAATTCATCTACATAAAATAAAAGCATTGAAACCTACCAAGATGAATTTCAAAGAGATTATGAAGTGCCAAGGAAATAAGAAGATATATTGTTCTTTAGATTCATTAGAGTCATGTTCCATTCACAAATTTAGAATATAGATATCAGATAAATAGTATTGACAGGGAGAAATAATATACAGCAAAATAAGAGGCATATACAACCAAATCTGAGATAAATGGCAGGCAATCACATGTTCCTATAGAAATTCTATCTTAGAGCCCATTCATTAAAACTGTCAGAATAACATTTTATTATAAAATTACTAATATTAATTTGAAAATAAGGAGAGGGCGCCTGGGTGGCTCAGTTGGTTAAGCCACTGCCTTAGGCTCAGGTCATGATCCTGGAGTCCCGGGATCAAGTCCCACATCAGGCTCCCTGCTCAGCAGGGAGTCTGCTTCTCCCTCTGACCCTCCCCCCTCTCATGTGCTCTCTCTCTCTCATTCTCTCTCTCAAATAAATAAATAAAATCTTAAAAAAAAAAATCTATGAAAATAAGGAGAAATTCCCTGTATAAATAACAAAATTACAAAATAATAACAACCACCAGGTAAGTTAACTTCCTTCTGAAGTAGTTTATAGAGCATAAAATACATGGATTTCAATGATCTATTCTGATCCTCCAATCTGAAATACAGCTGGAGTTATGCTCACTATTGCTTCACTGTACATAAATGCTCTGAATAAGATAACTGGGGATAACGAAGGGGGCAAATCTACCCCCCTTTTTATTTTCTTTACCATTAAATGCCTTATTTCAATGGGTTTTTTGTGGTCAGGCTTTTCAGACTTTGGGTCAAAAATCATTTTCCACAATTATTCTTACACTCTTCTTCAAAAAAATACAAAACTGAATTTTGTTAACTAACACCTATAATGTACTTCATTTCAAAATAATAAAATGTTCTCTACAGGGTGCTTACTCATTTTTTATTCATGTATGTCAACTATTCTTGAAGCTGCTATAGTGCATTGATTTTTCTGATTTAAAATGTTTGCATGCCATAAACTAAAATCTTCTAAATTCCATGCATGAAAGGATTTTTTTGATGGGGGGGTGATGCTGAGGTTAACATTATAATTTACATTGTATTCACTGAACTCAGAATGCACTCTGGGAGTTATAAAGGTTCATTTCTCCACAGGCTTAGAGTCCCATTTCTAGGAGCACTCAAGTTAAATTTATTCTCCAAAAATACAGTATGACAGTTAGGATTCATTCTTGATTAGATTTGTGACAGAAATCAGGAAACAGATATGATGCAGTTTGACATTTTTGGCATTTTTGAAAAGCTGAAAGTTTCGGCATACTGAAATTATAAAATGATTATTTAATTATTTATTAAAGGACTTTCACTTCTGATCAAAAGAGGTTATTATAAACTAAATTCACCTTCTTACCTGGATCAACACAAAACAAAATAAGACAAAAACAAAAGAAACAAAGAGACAAAATATATGAAACAAGAGTTTTCAGATATTTGACATCAAGCAGATCAGGTCAGCCACCTCTGAGAAAACAGAAACAAAGTGAGTCCATTGATTTCCTCAGCTTATTGCCTTGAGAAAGTTTCCAAGATGCAGAAGAGAAAGGGAAAGCCTAGATGCAGCCCAGTGGTCTCCCTGAATTAAGGACATGGAGTTAGAAGTCTGAGATGTCCAAAGCAATTGTAGTTTGTAAAGAAGAGAAGACAGAAATGCATGGAAGAGGCATTTTGGAGGTCTACCGAGTGTCTCTCTTGAGTCTTCATTGGAGTACTTATCAGTGCATGCTTACGAGAAAATTTCCCAGGGGTGGAAAAAAAAAAAACCACCCAACAGAAGCAAAGAAAAAAGTCTTTGTGCTCACTCAGGGCCAGAAAAAAGTGGGTCTCCATGAGTCAGATGGACAAACTATTTGAAGAAATAATAGCCAAATTTTTTCCAAACTTGATGAAACTAATAATTCCACAGATGCAAGAATCTCAGTAAGCACCAAGCAGAAGAAGAAGAAGAAGAAGAAGAAGAAGAAGAAGAAGAAGAAGAAGAAACAACTACACAGAGACATAATAATAAAATTGTGTAAAATTAGTGACAAAGATAAAAAAACAACCCTTCAAAGTAGCCAGAGAAAAGAGACACAATGTGTACAGAGGTATAAAGAAGAATGACTGCAGTAGTCTTGTTAAAAACAAGGCCATATAGGAGATGGTGAAGGAATATCATTAAACACAGGGGAAAAAAATTGTAGACTTAGAATCCCATTGCCAATGCAAATGTATTTAAAAAACAAAGATAAAATGAAATCTTTCCAGATGTACAAAGATTTAAAAAAATTATCACCAGCATAATTCCATTACAAGAAATATTAAGGAAGTCATTTAGAAACAAAGAAAAATAATACCAGTTGAACATATGGATTAACACAAGGAATAAACAACACTAAAATGGTAACTGTGTAGTTAAGATATAAAATACATCTTTTTTCTTATTTTTAAATTTTTAAAGTATATTTTATTGTTTAAAAAAAGAAAAATATTTTGCGAACTAATATAGTATTTTTGTAAGGTCAATAGCAATAAATTAAAGATACACACCATAAATTCTAAAGCAATCACTAAGGAGGCAAAAGACTTACAGCTAATGAGCCCACAAAGGATGTAAGATAAATTATTAAAAATACTCAATTAGGGGCGCCTGGGTGGCTCAGTTGGTTAAGCGTCTGCCTTTGACTCAGGTCATGATCTTGGGGTCCTGGGATCGAGACCCACATCGGGCTCCCTGCTCAGAGGGGAGCCTGCTTCTTCCTCTCCCCCTGCTCATGTGCTCTCTCTCTCTCTCACTCACACACTCTTTCTCTCAAATAAATAAATAAAATCTTTAAAAAAATTAAAAAAAAATACTCAATCTCAAAAAAGGCAGAAAGAAAAAAGGCACAAAGCTCAGATGGGTCAATTGAGCAACAAATGAAATACAAGCAGCAGGATGATAGTATAAACCCAAACATATCAATATTCTCATTAAACATAAATGGCCCAAACACCTCAATTAAAAGTCAGAGATTGTCATATTAGATAAAAATGAAGACTCAACTATATGCAGTCTACAAGAAAAAAAAACGCTTTAAATATAAAGACACAAATGGAAAAATATATATCATGCTAACACACAAACAAAAATTAGGCTGGAGTTGTTATATAAATATCAGACACAAAGTAGATTTCAGACCAAAGAATATTACTCCTGATAAAGATAAATAGTTCATAAATGATGAAATTCTTAATTCATCAAGAGGACAAAATAATCATCAAAAATTTTGCAACTAGTAACAAAGCTTCAAATTACATGGGGACAGAAACTGATAGAAGAGGATAAATATTAGTCCACAAGCATAACTGCTTAATAAAGCAAAATGTCCAGACATCTGGTTTTCTCTCTTTTCTCTATCAGCTCTTGATCCTAGCCCACAGGATAACAATTCACGGACATCCATGGGTAAGTTCTCGGACTCATACCTGAAGTATGACTTGTTTTTCGATCAGAAATTTTAGGACTATGTCCCTACATTTTAGGACTGTGTATTATTCCTTTGTTGAATTAAAGAGGTTTAATTTTACCAGAACACTTTGTTTTTCCCTATAGGAAGTAAAACTTCCTTGCAGTAATGTGTTCTGATGCAAGCCCTGATCAGGCTGGGATTGGGTCCCACCATCCACTCTCCACACTAAAGAGTAAGGTCTTTGCTGTTTATGACAATATTTATCTGAGTGTGTTAATGTAACACTTAACTTTTTTCATTTAAAAATTAGCTTTGATTTTTCTTATTTTAGTTCTCTTGCTGATTTCCCTCATTTGTAAACTTGGGATGATACCTGACACTAACATAATGGAGGGGGTAAAGAAATAAATTGGTATTTGTAAAGTACTTGGAAGAAATGCACTAAGCAGCCATCTGTAAACACTAAATGACATGGAAAATTAAGGAGAAATGTAGATTGTTCTTATCCAAATAAAACATTTTCTAGAAAAATACAGAAGATGGAGAACAAAATTTTGTTAAAGATTTATTTATTTATTTGAGAGAGAGAGAGAGAGAGGGAACAGGGAGGGGAGGGGCAGAGGGAGAGGGAGACAGAGTCCCAGGCAGGTTCCACATTGAGTGCAGAGCCCAACACTGGGCTTAATCTTAAAACCCTGAGATCAGGATCTGATCTGAAACCAAGAGTCAGACGCCCAACCACCTGCACCACCCAGGTGCCCCTGATGGAGAAAAAGTTTTTGATTGAATGTTTGAATTTAATGTTGGTAGAATAAATGACCCACATAGTCCTTTATTTTACCAATTTGATTTTACAAATAACAACTCAGGTTGTAAAACACAAGGTAAAATGTGGAAGAGTTATATAAAAAGGAGAACAAAGAGGGGGAGATTGGAAATTTTTAATGAAATATATATACATATATACACACTCCATATGAGAATATGTATATTTATTCCAATGAAATCTTTTCTGCTCTAGTTCAATAATAGTATTCATCTTTTGTAATAGATTCTTCTAAATAGCCTTAGAAGATTTACCAGGTGTAAAACAATGCATCTGCTTTGGACCTCAGGGAGTAGAAGTGAGAAAAGAGTTACAAATAGAATGATATATATTATTAATGAATCACCCTAAGTCTGCCCTTAAAGACCGCTAGAAAATGCCTATAGGTTTAGAAGACACTAACCTCAGGAAAAAAAAAAAATCACAAAAGATAAAATCTATTCTTCCTGATATATTTTAAGTAATGATCTCATGGAATGACCTTTTCTCTTCCTTCTCACTCCTCTCCAAGCAACCAGTGCTCATGTTGAATGAATCTAACTCTCCCACTCAAGATTTTTTAATAAGCATTCTATTATAGCTGAAAACGGGAGCTTACATTTTTGTCTTTCACACTGAATTGAATGTCACTGTGTTGTTTAGATTTGTGATTTGTTTTAATTTTAGTAAACAAATATGTTTTATATAATGTTATGCAGCTGGTGAATATTGGTGTTTAAAACCCTGTAATCCTTAACTGTTTTCTAAGTTGTATTTGATATAGTCTACTGTTAGGTATAGAGGATAAATCAGAACAATATAAACTTCAAAGTTTATAAAAACACATAAATCAAAGCTTATGGAACTGAATTTTTTATATTTGCTAAACCACTGATATACCATATGATAATAGAACAATGCCTTATTCACATTTGCATAATGTTTCTAACTTTTTAAAGAATTGTAAATGGCATTACGTTTATTATTTAAGTGGAATCTCATAGAAAGTCTATAAGGTAGCACACTTTCCTGATTCATAGATGAGAGAGCTGAGGCTTTGAGAGTCCCACAGTGTGGGGATGTAAAGGCTACTGTGCAGATGACCAATAATCCATTGTTAAAGACAGAACTTAAACCTACATTTGATACCATTGGATTCTGAACAAATTTAATCACAAATGAAACACGCATTTTCTTCCTTCCTTCCTCCTTCCATTCTTCCTTCCTTCCTTTCTTTCTCTTTCCTTCCTTCCTTCCTTCCTTCCTTTCCTTTCTCTTTCTTTCTTTTCTTTCTTTCTTTCTTTCTTTCTTTCTTTCTTTCTTTCTTTCTTTCTTTCTTTCTTT